>NC_056431.1:21723612-22023612 GCF_018296145.1 Oncorhynchus tshawytscha
CTAGTGGGTTGAAAATATTGTTATACTAACATTAGCCAGCTAGCTAAACACAGCTAACGTTAGCAATTTGCAATTCATACAATGTTACAAATTTGAAAATACATATGTTATGAATTTGTATGATATGGATAACATTAGCTAGTGTTAGCCACCTAATGTTAGCTAGGCTAGGGGTTAGGGGAAGGGTTAGCTAAAATGCTAAGTAGTTGCAAAGTTGACAATTTGCTAAAATGCTAATGTCTTCCGTGATGAGATTCAAACACGCAACCTTCAGGTTGTTAGAGGTTCGCGTTATACCCCTACCCATCGACCCCGACTAACCAAGTAACCTTCTGTTTTATGTAACCATACCAAATGTAACATATTCTAATTTGAGTGTCCTGGATTTACATTTACTATGTTACGTCTAGTCTATGAGACCAGGCTGATAGACTGTGTATTCTTACCTCTGGAATCGTGAAATGTATAGCTAGCTAGTTAACAAGTGTCTATTTAGTGTTGATAATTTTAACTGTCAGTGCCAATATGTGTTTAGGCTAGTTCTTATGATAAACATTTACAATGCATCAGCTGCCAAACTAACAGGGGACTGCGGGAAAGCTGGGTAGCTAGAGACTAGAGAGGAGGAACAGAATGGCCTTTTTTACACGATGCATAGAGTTGTGTCATAGAGACATGAGAAATTTTTGTACTCAATATCTTTGCACTGGAAAGATTTTACATTTCTTTATATGACAACCTTGTCATATAGAGACAGTGATGGCCGCCTCACTTCGCGTTCTTAGGAAACTATGCAGTATTTAGTTTTTTTTAAATGTGTTATTTCTTACATTGTTACCCCAGGAAATATTAGGTTTTATTACATACAGTCGGGAGGAACTATTGGATATAAGAGCAACGTCAACTCACCAACATTACGACCAGGAATATGACTTTCCCGAAGCGGATCCTCTGTTTGGTCCACCACCCAGGACAATGGATCAGATCCCAGCCGGCGACCCAAAACAACGGCGCAGCAGAAGGGGCAGACGAAGCGGTCTTCTGGTCAGGCTCCTTAGACGGGCGCACCGCTCCAGAGCATACTACTCGCCAATGACCAGTCTCTTGACAACAAGGTAGACGAAATCCGAGCAAGGGTTGCCTTCCAGAGAGACATCAGAGACTGTAACGTTCTTTGTTTCACGGAAACATGGCTCACTCGGGATACGTCATCAGAGTCGGTACAGCCACCTTGCTTCTTCACGCATCGTGCCGACAGAAACAATCTCTCTGGTAAGAAGAGCGGGGATGTATGCCTTATGATTAACGAGACGTGGTGTGATCATCACAACATACAGGAACTCAAGTCCTTTTGTTCACCTGACCTATAATTCCTTACAATCAAATGCCGACCGCATTATCTACCAAGAGAATTCTCTTCGCTCATAATCACAGTCATGTATATCCCGCCCCAATCAGACACATCGACGGCCCTGAAAGAACATAATTTGACTATGTAAACTAGAATCCACATATCCTGAGGCTGCATTTATTGTAGCTGGGGATTTTAATAAGGCTAATCTGAAAACAAGGCTCCCTAAATTTTATCAGCATATCGAATGCGCGACCCGGGCTGGCAAAACCCTGGATCATTGTTATTCTAACTTCCGTGATGCATATAAAGAACTCCCCCGCCCTCCTTTCGGAAAATCTGACCACGACTCCATTTTGTTGCTCCCAGTCTATAGACAGAAACTAAAACAGGAAGCGTCTGTGTTCAGATCTGTTCAACGCTGGTCCGATCAATCAGATTCCACGCTTCAAGATTGCTTTGATCACGTAGACTGGGATATGTTCCGCATAGCGTCGGACAATAACAATGATGAATACGCTGATTTGGTGAGCGAGTTTATTAGCAAGTGCATCACAGATGTTGTACCCACAGCGTCTATTAAAACATTCCCCAACCAGAAACCGTGGATTGATGGCAGCATTCGCGCAAAACTGGAAACATGACCGAATACAAACCGTGTAGCTATTTCCTCCGCAAGGCAATCAAACAAGCTAAGCGTCAGTATAGAGACAAAGTAGAATCGCAATTCAACGGCTCAGACACGAGAGGTATGTGGTAGGGTCTACAGTCAATCACGGACTACAAAAGGAAAATCAGCCCCGTCGCGGACCACGATGTCTTGCTCCCAGACAAACTAAACAGCTTCTTTGCTCGCTTTGAGGACAACACAGTGCTACTGACACGGCCCCCTACCAAAACCTGCAGGCTCTCCTTCACTGCAGACAACGTGAGTAAAACATTTAAACGTGATAACCCTCGCAAGGCTGCCGGCCCAGACGGCATCCCCAGCCGCGTCCTCAGAGCATGCACAGACCATCTGGCTGGTGTGTTTACGGACATATTCAGTCATCCTTATCCCAGTCTGCTGTTCCCACATGCTAAGAAAGCGAAGGTAACTGACCTAAATGACTATCGCCCCGTAGCACTCACTTCCGTCATCATGAAGTGCTCTGAGAGACTAGTCAAGGACCATATCACCTCCACCCTACCTGACACCCTAGACCCACTCCAATAGGTCCACAGACGACACTACAGTGGTAGGCTTGATTACCAACAATGACGAGACGGCCTACAGGGAGGAGGTGTGTTGTCAGGAAAATAACCTCACACTCAATGTCAACAAAACAAAGGAGATGATTGTGGACTTCAGGAAACAGCAGAGGGAGCAGCCCCCTATCCACATCGACGGGACAGTAGTGGAGAAGGTGGAAAGTTAAGTTCCTCGGCGTACACATCACGGACAAACTGAAATGGTCCACCCACACAGACAGCGTGGTGAAGGAGGTGCAGCAGCGCCTCAGGAGGCTGAAGAAATTTGTTGTCAACAAAAGCACTCAAACTTTTACAGATGCACAATCGAGAGCATCCTGTCGGGCTGTATCACCGCCTGGTACGGCAACTGCTCTGCCCACAACCGTGAGGCTCTCCAGAGGGTAGTGAGGTCTGCACAACGCATCACCGGGGGCAAACTACCTGCCCTCCAGTGCACCTACACCACCCAATGTCACAGGAAGGCCAAAAAGATCATCAAGGACAACAACGACCCGAGTCACTGCCTGTTCACCCCGCTATCATCCATAAGGCAAGGTCAGTACAGGTGCATCAAAGCTGGGACCGAGACTGAAAAACAGTGGCTGCTGCCAACATACTGACTCATTTCTAGCCACTTTAATAATGAATAATTGATGTAATAAATGTATCACTAGCCACTTTAAAACAATGCCACTTTAATAATGTTTACATACCCTACATTACTCATCTCATATGTATATATTGTACTTTATGCCATCTACTGCATATTGCCTATGCCGTTCGGCCATCGCTCATTCATATATTTTTATGTACATATTTTTATTCATTCCTTTACACTTGTGTGTATAAGGTAGTTGTTGTGAAATTGTTAGGTTAGATTACTTGTTAGATATTACTGCATGGTCGGAACTAGAAGCACAAGCATTTAGCTACACTCTCATTAACATCTGCCAACCATGTGTATGTGACAAATAAAGTTATATATATATATATATTTTTTTATAGACATGTTTGTCTGTGTGCGAGTGTGTGTATCTGCAGGCCAGTAGAGGAAGAAGTATTATGACCTGATGAATGGCTCATACACGGCCCAGACTGTGCCTACAGGGGGCCCTGACCTGAGGCTTATCACAACCATCATTTTCATGTAATATTTATGATTTACCTTTATGGTCCCTCATGCTTGAGACTCATTGCCTGCTTTTGTGTAATGTATCTACCTAATCCGCTCTTCTCATTGTTTCTGTGCAGTCTTCAGATATCAGGCGGAAGCTGTCCTCTGAGATAGCTGGCTTGGCAGCAGGGATGCTAGCACTTAACCCCAGATGCACCAGCCCCTGCTCTGTGGACACGAGCTTCAGTTAACAGCATCTAGACACGCCCCCCTCCTCCATGGGGGAACCCTACACCCCAGGCTCCTCTGCTTCCTCCCTGGGAAAAGGAAGGCACTACACACCTCACTCCTGGACTCCGTTCTCACAGGACTCGGGCTACTCTGTTGCCAGGTCAGTCCGTCATGTCACCACACATGAAGTTCCCTCAGGAAATAAAAGTTATTTGTATTGAAACACCCTACACCCTGTTGGGGTGACATTGAGTCTATGGAAGATAATAATACAAGTATAACATTAGGCTATAAACATGCATAACAGTAGTCTAGAAAATCCGACCCTGGGCAAGTGACTAGGGTCTGATTTCAATGTCGGACTATTTTGGCATCTTTGATAAGGGATATTTTTTTCCGGGTGGGTCCTCTTCAGACAGACAACTCTCCCAACAAATCACCAGCCAAACCAAAGTCTCTCCTTCCAGACTCACATTAAGCATCTCCAATCCAAAATTAAATCTAGAATCGGCTTCCTATTTGGCAACAAAGCATCCTTCACTCATGCTGCCAAACATACCCTCGTAAAACTGACTATCCTGCCGATCCTTGACTTCGGCGATGGCATTTACAAAATAGCCTCCAACACTCTACTCAGCAAATTGGATGCAGTCTATCACAGTGCCATCCGTTTAGTCACCAAAGTGACTATACTACCCACCACTGTGACCTGTATGCTCTCGTATGCTCTTGTTGGCTGGCCCTCGCTTCATATTCGTCACCAAACCCCCTGGCTCCAGGTCATCTATAAGTCTTTGCTAGGTAAAGCCCTGCCTAATCTCAGCTCACTGGTCATCATAGCAGCACGTTCTCCAGCAGGTATATTTCACTGGTCACCCCCAAAGCCAATTCCTCGTTTGGCTGCCTTTCCTTCCAGTTCTCTGCTGCCAATGACTGGATCGAATTGCAAAAATCACTGAAGCTAGAGACTCTCCCTCACTAACTTTAAGCACCAGCTGTCAGAGCAGCTCACAGATTACTGCACATAGCCCATCTGTAAATAGCCCATCCAACTACCCCATCCCCATACTGTTATTTATTTTTGTTCCTTTGCACCCCAGTATCTCTACTTGCACATCTATCACTCCAGTGTTTATTTGCTAAACTGTAATTATTTCACCACTATGACCTATTTATTGCCCTATGTCATTTGCACACACTGTATATAAACACACCATTTCTATTGTGTTATTGACTGTATGTTTGTTTATTCCATGTTTAACACCGTTGTCGTTTGTGTCGCACTGATTTGCTTTATCTTGGCCAGGTCGCAGTTGTAAATGAGAACTTGTTCTCAACTAGCCTACCTGGTTAAATAAAAGGTGAAATAAAAATAATACAATAAAAAAAAGTTTGCAGGCAAAACCTTTGCTGTGGTTTTACTGAAGATAGTTGATGAAAACTAGCCACTTGTGAAATGCATTCATTAAAAAGAACCTCTGATCTCCATCTTGCTAGCTACTATTTTATCCAAGCAGATATAGTGACCTAGTTCCTCTATGCCAAACGTATGTTCTATTACATACAGACGCTGTTAAGTTAGAGCATGGAACGATGTGCGCTGAGAGTCAGGAAGCAAGTTCAGGGAGTGAGTGTTCTAATAAATAAACACAACGTAAGACAAAATAATAAACACGAACAACGCACAGACATGACACAGGAACAATAACGCCTGGGGAAGGAACTAAAGGGAGTGACATATAAAGGAAGGTAATCAGAGAAGTGGTGGATTCCAGGTGAGTCTGATGCACAGGTGCGCGTAACGATGGTGACAGGTGTGCGCCATAACGAGCAGCCTGGTGACCTAGAGGCCGGAGAGGGAGTACATGTGAAAGTACACCCTCCCGACGCGCTGCTCTAGCCGCAGAACGCCGACCAAAATGACGATCCAGGGGATCCGGAGCGGACCGGTTACCTCTGCTGAGGTGCTGGAAACCTATCAATCTGGCTGAGCAGGGAGAATGGCGACCTAGAGTGCCGGAGAGAAAGCATACGTGACGGTACCCCCTCCCCGGCGCGTTCGGCTCCAGCCGCAGGTGGCCAACCAAAGGGACGACCCCGGGGATCAGGAGCGGACCGTCACCCCTGCTGATGCACGGTAACCTGACAAACCAACTGAGGCACAAGAGCCGGCGGAAGCAGGCGAGTCTGGCGGAGGCAGGGGAGCCTGGCGGAGGCAGGGCAAGCCTGGCGGAGGCAGGGGAGCCTGGCGGAGGCAGGGGAGCCTGGCGAGCCGGCGGAGGGATCAAAGATTGTAGCGGCTCCCGGACCCGACATCATTCCACCTGACACAAAAAACACACTCCCTGATGCTTCCCTTAGGTGTGGCGTTATTCTGTGACGATGTGTGCTGAGAGTCGGGAAGCATGTTCAGGGAGTGTGTGTTTTAATAAATAAGCACACCATAATACAAAATAAGAACCATAAATGCAGACATGACACATAAACAATAACGCCTGGGGAAGGAACCAAAGGGAGTGACATACAAAGGGAAGGTAATCAGGGAAGGGATGGAGTCCAAGTGAGTCTGATGATAAACAGGTGCGCGTAATGATGGTGACACATGTGTGCCATAACGAGCAGCCTGGTGACCTAGAGGCCGGAGAGGGAGCACGTGACAGAGCATTTGTATTCCCACCACTCGCACCACTCAGAGCGAGAGAGAGGGTCTACAGATGAGACAGCCTGGGCTCCAGAGACCACGGCAGACACCGTAACCACCACTCACACAACAACAGCAGCTACCACAGTCATATACAGTTTGTGAATAGCGTGAGGTAAAATTCAGTGTTATATTGATACAAGATGTGGATATCAGTGATAAAAAAGTTCTGCAGTAGTATCGTGATACTTTGCTTCCAACTCACACTCTCAAACACACAGATCCCCTGAACGCAGCTCACTCTCCAGATCCCAATCACCTGAATTCTGATCACCTGTTCACACACACCTGTATGTCATTTACACACATTATTTAGTTCAGTTCATTACACCCCATCATTGTGAGGTATTGTTTTTGTACACATTCTAGTCAGAGCGCTGTTTAATTCCATATTAGTCCTCCTGTGTGTCGTAGTTTGACAAGGTCACTGACAAGGTTTTTGGCCTGTTGACCTTCTGCCTGTCCCTGGACCCTGCCACCTCCTGTGTTTTCCTTTACCAAATAAAACACCTACCCTGCGTTTGAAACCAGCACTCCGTCTCCCATCATACTCATTACACAGGCATTGTTTTGTGGGTAATATTTTGGCATCAGGACAACCCTAATAGTAATAAAGCTAAGCATCAATACAGTTAAATATCGGGATATAATCTTTGACGCTATATTGTATCGTTTTGACAATGTCGCAATATAATTTTGTGCGCTAGTTGGCTGTACCTGCACCAAAACTACAGTATTCTTCCTTCATTGCTTGTTCTCCCTCTTCTTTTTAAAAAGGGAGCCAATTTTTACTCAACACTTATTTCCGTGACCGATCAAAACTTGTTTTCGCATGGCTCTCTCATCTCTCTGCAGCAGACATATGGTCGGTGAGCAATATGTTTGGAATATCGAATCAAAATAATATCTCAGTGTGGAATTACAATACATATAGAATAGTGAGAATCGCAAAAACATATCGTATCACGATAATATTGTATCATGAGGTCCCTGGCAATTCCCAGCCCTAATCCCTATAAATGATGTAATTTAATGTGGGTTCATCTGCATTTCAGGTGAACCCCAGGTCCATTTTGACACATGTAAGATGTTTACAATCATCTGTTCAAGTGTTCACGGGTTAGTGATGACACATTCAATTTCAGACTTCAGTATTTATACAGAGTTTCGCTAAGTGTGAAGTTGGTACAGTTTGTACCAGTTATGAGATGGTAGGTGCTGACTGACAACTTTTTAGACAGCTCCCCCAGGCATTTTGCAGGGAGTTTTCCACTTTGGCTCTGTCTAAATAGGGTGGCGAAACGTTTGTGGTTTACCCAATAAATTACTGGGAGCCTGTATATAGTGTTTGACTATTTTTAAATAGCATACAGTTTTACTTGCCGTCAGTCAGCACCTCTACCAACTTTTTTTATTGTGTGCGCCAGCCCTTTTTTTTATATGGGGTTAATGACAGCACTTTCAATTTCACACCTATTTTAGAGAAGGCCATATTTGGACTATTTTGATATTTTACAAGCAATTGTCACGCCCTGGTCTTAGTATTTTGTGTTCTCTATATTTATTTGGTCAGGCCAGGGTGTGACATGGGTTTATTTTGTGTTGTGTTTATGTATGGGGGTTTTTCGTAGGTTTTGGGATTGTGGCTTAGTGGGGTGTTCTAGCAAAGTCTATGGTTGCCTGAGGCGGTTCTCAATCAGAGGCAGGTGATTCTCGTTGTCTTTGATTGGGAAACATATTTAGGCAGCCATATTTTTGAGTGTTTCGTGGGTGATTGTTCCTGTCTCAGTGTTTTGTATTTCACCAGATAGGCTGTTTAGGTTTTCACATTCCGTTTGTTGTTTTGTATTGATCGTGGTTTGTCTACATTAAACATGTATCGAATTAACCACGCTAAATTTTGGTCCGACTCTCCTTCAACGGAAGAAAACCGTAACAGCAATACTATTTTGTATTAAAAGCAATCTAAACTCTTCCCAGTCATTATCTTTGTATGTTTGACAATGTTGTATAAAACAACCCCATTAAACATTAAAAGTTGTTAACATTTAAGGAATCTGTTGTTGTGATACTTGAATGTGTTTAATGCATGCACATTTTTATAATGCATCTCCTTATTGCTCAAAAAGGCATTTCTGGTGCAATAAATTAGCTCATGAGGATACAATGATAAGATCTCCTCTATTTCTCATGCTTCTCAAATGGAAGTCTCAATCCGAGCTCATTTGTCTCAAGAAAGTTTCAAGAATTCATTCTCTTAGGAGAAACAGTTCAGATAAATGATACAAAATTGAGATCTCCCATATTTCTACAGAGATGAAAAAAAGACCACTGATCAAAATCCTTTCCCTCTGGGCTGATATCACCATTTAGCAACCTACCATGATAGCACATTGTCTGTCATACTCACTTGTATACTTGACACTCTCTCTCCAGGTCTCTCCTATTGATTAAGTGTTGTGGTACCTTCTTGATTGCAGCCCAGGTGTCATTGTACTTCTCCCTGTAGATCTTCCCAAAGCAGCCAGCAGCAAGAGTTTTGGTGGAATACTCCATCTAGGGGGTTTGGTGGGGAGTGGGCAGTGGGGTCAAGATCCGATAGAAATGTGACCAAAAACTACTAAAGCATTGACCTCTGCATAACAATTGTTATAGTACTATTGTAAAGTTAAAGTACACCCTACAAAGTCAATTCTCTCAAAGTTACAAAGACAAAGAGAGAATTCCGAATTAAATCATGGAGTGGATGAGAAGGGTGTGTCTGTTGACTACAAACTAAAGCAAACAATGTTGCAACTGTAGAACAGAGAAATTCTACAGACAGTGGCCGTGTCCGAATAGCCTACCCATACTTCAGTCCTAAATAGTAGGTTGTTTGAGTATGTGAAAAAATAAAGTTTATAGTATGCAACATTTAAAAAATCAAGTATGTTTTAAATGCCCGGATGTCATTCTCAGTTTGGCTTTGACAACTGCTGAACAATTAGATATACGCATGGTGGAAAAAGTACCCAATGGTCATAATTGAGCAAAAGTAAAGATAACTTAATAGAAAATGACTCAAGTAAAAGTCCAGCAAAATACTACTTGAGTAAAAGTATGAATGTACCTGGTTTTAAATGAACTTGTGAGGGTTGGGGGTTGGTCAATCTGTCAATAACAGCTGGTGCGCAATGTCTAATATTAAAGAAATCTCAAGTTATTGCTCGCCTGAGTACCTCATGATAAGCTGTAGACCACACTATCTACAAAGAGTGTTTTCATCTATATTATTCGTAGCCGTCTATTTACCACCACAAACTGATGCTGGCACTAAGACCGCTCTCAACGAGCTGTAAAAGGCCATAAGCAAATAAGAAAATGCTCATCCAGAAGCAGCACTCCTAGTGGCCAGGGACTTTAATGCAGACAAACTTAAATCCGTTTTACCTCATTTCTACCAGCATGTCACATGTGCAACCTGAGGAAAGAATACTCTTAGCCACCTTTACTCCACACACAGAGACGCATACAAAGCTCTCCCTTGCCGTCCATTTGGTTAACATGAATATAATTCTATCCTCTTGATTCCTGCTTATAAGCAAAAACTAAAGTAGGAAGTACCAGTGACTAGCTCAATACGGAAGTGGTCAGATGAAGTCGATGCTACGCTACAGGACTGTTTTGCTAGTACAGACTGGAATATGTTCCGTTGTTTATCCAATGACATTGAGGAGTATACCACCTTAATCACCGGCTTCATCAATAAGTGCATAGACGACATTGTCCCCACAGTGACCGTGTGTACATATCCCAACCAGAAGCCATGGATTACAGGCAACATCTGCACCGAGCTAAAAGGCTAGATCTGCCCGCTTTCAAGGAGTGGGACACTAATCCGGACGCTTATAAGAAATCCCGCTATGCCCTCAGACGAACCATTAAACAGGCAAAGCGTCAGTACAGGACTAAGATTGAATCCTAATACTCCGGCTCTGACGCTCGTCGGATGTTGCAGGGCTTGCAAACGATTACAAAGGGAAACCCAGACGCGAGCTGCCCAGTGACTCGATCATACCAGACAAGCTAAATGCCTTTTATGTTCGCTTCGAGGCAAGCAACACTGAAGCATGCATGAGAGCACCAGCTGTTCCGGACAACTGTGTGATCACGCTCTCCGTAGCCGATGTGAGCAAGATCTTTAAAAAGGTCAACATTCACAAGGCCGCGGGGCCAGGCGGATTACCAGGACGTGTACTCAGAGAATGCACAGACCAACTGGCAAGTGTCTTCACTGACATTTTAAAACTCCCTGACCCAGTCTGTAATACCTACATGTTTCAAGCAGACCACCATAGTCCCTGTGCCCAAGAAAGCGAAGGGAACGTGCCGAAATGACTACCGCCCCGTAGCACTCACATCGGTAGCCATGAAGTGCTTTGAAAGGCTGGTCATGACTCACATAAACACCATCAAAACCTCAAACCCTAGACCCACTCCAATTCGCATACCGCCCCAGCATTCAGTGTTCTCAGCGTTAGCGTCCAAAGCTCATCACTAAGCTAAGGACCATGGGACTAAACACTACCTCTGCAACTGGATCCTGGACTTCCTGAAGGGCCACCCCCAGGTAGTAAGGGTAAGCAACAACACATCCGCCACGCTGATCTTCAACACTGGGGCCTCTCAGGGGTGCATGCTTAGTCCCCTTCTCTACTCCCTGTTCACCCACGACTGCGTGGCCAAGCACGACTCCAACACCATTAAGTTTGCTGACGACACAACAGCCTGATCAACAACAACGAGAAAGCCTATAGGGAGGTCAGAGACCTGGCAGTCTGGTGCCAGGACAACCTCTCCCTCAATGTGGGCAAGACAAAAGGAGCTGATCGTGGACTACTGGCAAAGGAGGGCCGAACAGGCCCCCATTAACATTGACGGGCTGTAGTGGAGCGGGTCGAGAGTTTCAAGTTCCTTGGCGTCCATATCACCAACAAACTATCATGGTCCAAGCAAACCAAGACAGTCGTGAAGAGGGCACGACAACACCTTTCCCCCTCGGGAGACTGAAAAGATTTGGCATGCGTCCCCAGATCCTTAAAAAGTTGTACAACTGCACCATCGAGAGCATCCTGACCGGTTCCATCACTGCTTGGTATGGCAACTGCTCGGGATCCGACTGTAAGGTGCTACAGAAGGTAGTGCGTATGGCCCAGTATATCACTGGGACCAAGCTTCCTGCCATCCAGGAGTTATATACTAGGTAGTGTCAGAGGAAGGCACAAAAAATTGTCAAAGACTCCATTCATCCAAGTCATAGCCTGTTCTCTCTGCTACTGCAAAGCAAGCGGTACCGGAGCACCAAGTCTGGGTCCAAAAGGCTCCTTAACAGCTTCTACCCCCAAACCACAAGACGGCTGAACAATTAATCAAATGGCAACCCGGACTATTTACATTGACACCCCCCTCTTTGTTTTACACTGCTGCCACTCGCTGTTTGTTATCTATGCATAGTCACTTTAGCCCTACCCACATGTACAAATAACCTTGACTAACCTTTACCCCCGCACACTGACACGATATCGGTATGTATATAGCCTCGTTATTGTGTTACTTTTTATTAAAATATTTTACTTTAGTTTATTTAGTAAATATTTGAACTTTCTTGAGCTGCGTTGTTGGTTAAGGGCTTAAGTAAGCAAGCATTTCATGGTAAGGTCTACACTTGTATTCGGCGCATGTGACAAATGCATTTTTATTTTATTTGAAAGTATCGAATTTAAAACTACTAAAATATACTTAAGTATCAAAAGTAAAATTATAAATAATTTCAAATTCTTTATATTAAGCAAACCAGACTACATTTATTTTTTTAAATTTACAGATAGCCAGGGGCACACTCCAACGTAATTTACAAACAAAGCATTTGTGTTTAGTGAGTCTGCCAGATCAGAGCCAGTAAGGATGACCAGGATGTTCTGTTCCTATCCTGCCAAGCATTCAAAATGCAATGAAAATGCATGGGGTAAAAAGTTAATAATTTTCTTTAGGATATATAGTGAAGTAAAAGTTGTCAGAAATAGAAAAGTAAAGTAAAAATACAGCATAACTACTTAAGTAGTTCTTGAAAGTAGGTTACTTTACACCACAGGATATGGGTGGGGATGCCCTAGCGGAATCAACGAATAGCGGGAAACAACGCGCATGACGCATTGTCAGTATTAAAACATTCGATTTTCTCATATGAGAATTTTTGAAAATCTAATATGGTTTAAATTCGATGCACACTATTCCACAATGAATTGGAAGAGGTGGGCTGCGAGTGAAAGGCCCCAGGTCTCTTCAAATAGCCAAACAAAATTAGGCTACTTAATTGTGAAGATGCCAAATAGCGAAGGTTCTGTGGTAGTGTTCAAATGTAGGCTAAGTAGTTTTTGTTTTCCTTAAAATAATCACGAGTATTGCATCGTAGGCTACTTATTTGAAAACAGAAGTTTTATTTATTTTTTAATCCAAAGTGGATTTATGTTTTCTCATTGAAAAGTTATTGTTCGCTTGGCCTTCCTCTGAGCTTTTTAAACTAAATAGGCCTACTAAAGCATCGTTTGATTTCTGAATGTGCCTGCACATTCGGGATGTGGCTGTGTTATTGATGTCATTTTTGAACCAGGCCTTTTGATTTGAACATATGGCTTGTTTAAGTTTAGGCTAGGCTACCTATTTATTTACTTTATGGATCAAGCCTTAGCAGTCATTCTGATCTCGTTCTCAATGATCTGTGCTTTAGTTTATTATGTTGCTGTCACGCGGTTCTGAATTTGCGATGGACCCGACTGTCCACGTTTTTCCTGGGCAATCGCCTTTCGATTTGAACATTTGAAGTGTTTTGCTATGTGTACTAGGCTATTTGGTTTCACTAATAAATATGTTGAAATGGAACCAAATGAGACTTTTCTGTCTTCAGTCCTTTTTAAATAGAAGAGATGCTGTATGGGCTATGGGGTCGAATGTGATTAGGCAGACTGAGTAGGCCTATAACTCCATTCCTATTCTATTCTATTCCGAGTTTACAGAAATTAATCAAATTGGAAATTAGCTACCATCAGGCTGCACTCGGTCCCGCCCCACCTACTCAGCCAGTCAGGAGCTGCTCCTGCGTTGCAGCCGTGACATACTTTTTACTAAATGGTACGTGCTAAATATTATGCAACGATGAGTACATAGTATGCAGTTTAAGTATGTAGTATGGGTATTCGGACACTACCAATTTCTCATATATTAAGGTGGAAATTCTATTAATTCTAATCCATTCAATACCAACCAACAATAATTGAGGCACTCCCAGATTCCTGATAGCGCAGTACCCTATTTATGCCAGCGGGGTAAAATGATGTCAAACAGGTTATTTCATACTCTGCACAGAAACAAAAAGTCACATCCTGTGTTGCGTCATCCATTTGCATAGTAACAATATACACTGAGTGTACAAAACTGACCAGGTGAAATCTATGATCCCTTGAGGTCACCTGTTAATCCACTTCAAATCAGTGTAGATAAAGGGCAGGAGACAGGTTAAAGAAGGATTTTTATGAGACATGAATGAATGAATGAATGAATGAATGAATGAATGAATGGAGGGTGGATGGGCAAGACAAAATATTAAAGTGCCTTTGAAAGGGGTATGTTAGTAGGTGCCAGGCGCACTGGTTTGAGTGTGTCAAGAACGGCAACACTACTTGGGTTTTTAACACTCAACAGTTTCCCATGTGAATTAAGAATGGTCCACCACCCAAAATACATCCAGCCAATTTGACACAACTGTGGAAAGTATTGGAGTTAACATGGGCCAGCATCCCTACACATTGTAGAGTCCACGCCCCAACGAATTGAGGCTGTTCTGAGGGCAAAAGGGGGTGCAACTTAATAGTAGGAAGGTGTTCCTAATGTTTTGTACACTCAGTGGAGATTAGACAGAGACATAGCAAGACATAAATTATGTATAGGAGGAAAGCTGTCTGAGGGACAGCCATCAAGATAGGTAAATACCTTTCAGCGACCATTTGTGGCCTGCCATCAAATATAATGTGACCCCTACTTCTGTTCCCAACACTTCAATTATTTGAAAAGATTTGATGTTGGGAGTGACAATGCATTACAATAATGAATTCATAGCTCATGCTATTTAAGCAAAAGAGCGAATTGCTAAACTATGAGCATGTACAGTGTCTTCAGAAAATATTGATACCCTTTGACTTATTCCACATGTTGTTGTTACAGCCTGAAATCAAAATGAATAAAATTGTACAAAATTCTTACCCATCTACACACACACAATAGCCCATAATTACAAAGTTAAAACATTTTTAATTTAGCAAATGTATTGAAAATGAAATACAGAAATACATATCTCATTAACAAGAGTATTCACACCCCTTAGTCAATACTTTGTAGAAAGCATTTGGCAGCGATTATAATTTTTTGTAAAAAATCAAAAACATTTAACCTTATTTAACTAGGCAAGTCAGTTGAGAACAAATTCTTATTTACAATGACAGCCTACCCTGGCCAAACCTGGAGGGCGCTGGGCCAATTGCGGGCTATGCACTATGGGACTCCCCATCACAGCCGGATGTGATACAGCCTAGATACGAACCAGGGTGTCTGTAGTGACACCTCAAGCACTGAGATGCCGTGCCTTGAGGCGTCACTAGTGTGAGTCTTTCTGGGTAAGTCTAAGAGCTTTCCACACATGTATTGTGCAACATTTGCCCATTATTCTTTTCAAAATTCTTTAAGCGCTGCCAAATTGGTTGTTGATCATTGCTAGACAACCATTTTCAGGTCTTGCCATAGATTTGCAAGTAGATTTAATTAAGTCAAAACTGTAACTTGGCCACTCAGGAACATTCACTGTCTTCTTGGTAAGCAACTCCAGTGTAGATCTGGTCTTGTGTTTTAGGTTATTGTCCTGCTGCAATTACAAGCATACCCATAACATGATGCAGCCACCACTATGCTTGAACATATGGAGAGTGGTACTCAGTAATGTGTTGTATTGGATTTGGCCCCCCAAAAAAGGTTAATTGCTTTGCCACATCTTTTGCAGTATTACTTTAGTGCCTTCTTGAAACAGGATTCACGTTTTGGAATATGTTTTACTCTGTACAGACTTCCTTCTTTTAACTCTGTCAATTAGGTTAGTATCGTGGAGTAATTACAATGTTGTTGATCCATCCTTAGTTTTCTCCCATCATAGCCATTAAACTCTGTAATTGTTTTAAAGTCAGTCCATGCAACCTATTATGTGACTTGTTAAACATATATTTACTCCTGAACTTAAATTTAGGCTTGCCATAACAAAGGGGTTGAATAGTTGACAAGACATTTCAGATTTTCATTTTTTATTGCAAAAAACATTGATATTATGAGGTATTGTCTTTAGGCCAGTGAATAAAAATCGAAATTGTATCCAATTTAAATTCAGGGTGTAACACAACAAAATGTAGAAAAAGTCAAGCTGGGTGAATACTTTCTGAAGGCACTGTAAGTATACAGGAATGAAAATTACTTTTTCCCCCCAGCAATGTGCAGTTCTCCTGACATTGCCTTTACACTATTGGCCACATTGGGCAAATTACGCTGACACCTCTAGAAACCAGATATACATGTTTTTTTAATGCCTCATGATAGGCAATAACATTTGCAATCCTCTCAAGTAGCTACTTACATTTAATTGGATATTGATACAACATATTCATATAAAATCACAATTTCCTTTGTTCTACTTTAAAAAGGAAAGTTGATTAACTTAATGCTTGTTATAAATGGGAAGTTAATCAAATACAGTTTATATCTTAAAAAATAAAATAATCTTACCTCTACCTCAGTCAGTTTAGTTCAGGAATGGCTGCTGTCTTGCTGTGTCAGGTTTAAACATGAGAGAACACAGTTGTCTGTGTTTTTGACCTCTCCTCTGCCCCACCCCTAAAGTATTAACGCCCCTTTATCTGGTGTCATACTGTGATGAAACTGTGGGACAGCTTGTAAGAAAAGACATGTCCAAATAATTAACTAATTGCTCATACCTGCTCCTGCTTGCTAAACTCTGCCAGGGACTCTGATATAAGGCAGAGAAACTGATATAAGGCAGGGCTGAGAGCGCAGGCAGGTCTTGGCGGAGGAGCTGGTGCTTTGATGTATATTGTGTTTTGTAACCCTTGCAAGTATCCGCAGTTCAAGTTTAGGGTGTCTGCTGGTGTGTTCCATATCCAGCCTTTCAAAGCACTTTATGATTAGATGCGAGGGCCACAGAGTGGTAATCATTGTGGCAAGAAGCCTTAGAGTTCTTGGGAACAGGAATGATGGCAGTCATTTTAAAATGTTGGGATTACAGACTGGGACACGGAGAGGTTGAAAATGACCATGAATATGCCTTCCAGCTGATCTGTGAATGCGCTGAGAACTCGCCCTGGAATACTCTCCGGCCCTCATTAAAGAACTTAAATCACGTTGACCTCGAAGCGCGAGATCAGTCCTCTGGGGTCAGTGGGGGCCCTCATACAGTGTTAATGTCTAAGCATGCATAAAATGCATAGAGTTTTTCTGGAAGAGAGGCATTGTTGGGTAGACCATAGCTGCGTCTTCCTTTTTAATCCGTAATGGACTATAACTCCTGCAACATTCGGCGGGCGTCGGTGCCTGTGTAGTATGGTTCCACCTTATTCCTATATTGACCTTTTGCTTGTTTAATGACTCTGCGGAGGTCGTAGCGGGACTTCTTGTACTTGTTCCTATCCTCAGCCGTAGCCTCAGGGTTGTCTGTGGTAGCCCTGTCCTTTAGTTTTGATTGGAGGAGCAGTGAACCTTCGCCGATGCATTCACTTATGAAGCCGGTGACAGAGGTGGTTAGCTTGTCGATGTTATCGGCGGAGTCTCAGAACATATTCCAATCGGCGCTAGCAAAGCAGTCCATAATCTCCGTTTCTGATTTCTCTTTTTTTTAATATATATTTTTTAAATTGTACCCCTTTTTTCTCCCCAATTTCGTGGTATCCAATTGTTGTAGTAGCTACTATCTTGTCTCATCGCTACAACTCCCGTACGGGCTCGGTAGAGACGAAGGTTGAAAGTCATGCGTCCTCTGATACACAACCCAACCAAGCCGCACTGCTTCATAACACAGCGCGCAGCGAACCCGGAAGCAAGCCGCACCAATGCGTCGGAGGAAACACCGTGTACCTGGCCACCTTGGTTAGCGCGCACTGTGCCCGGCCCGCCACAGGAATGGTATCCTTGAGTTCATCAGACTCTGGGGAAGTAGATAAAGGCCTTCATTGTCAAAATCCCATAGTATCCTGTTTGAATGTTAAATGACGAGACAGAGGCATTGATGCGAGTAACCAGTCTTGTTCTGTACATCTCAAGCACCCCGGTAAAACACAAGAGTTGCAGTAATGAACATTTACCAACAGATGGCATCACTATGCCATCTTACACCCATAACATATCACTTTAACGCAAGATGGGTGGGCGTATAATGCAAAGAAACCTAAAAGGTTGCCCGTTAGCATTTTAGCAACTACTTACTACTTTTTAGCTACTTTGCAACTATGTTAGCTAACCATTCCCCTAACCCTAGCCCTTTACCTAAGCTTAACCCCAAGCCTGGCTAATGTTAGCCACCTAGCTAATGTTAGCATTAGCCACCTAACTAATGTTAGAAACAACAAATTAGAAATTTGTAACATCATATATTTTTCAAATTTGTAACATTGTACAAATTCCAATTCGTAACATGTCATACGAAATGGATGATGGACATTCACAAATGAATACATACCATACGAAACGTTACATATCATACTAATTGGAGTGTCCTAGATTTACGTTTAATCAATCAAATTGATTTGTAAAGGCCTTTTTTACTTCAGCAGTTGTCTCAAAGTGCTCATACAGAAACCCAGCCTAAGACCGAAAAAGAGCAAGCAATGCAGATGTAGAAGCACGGTGCTAGGAAATACTCCCTAGAAAGTTTTTAGAGCATTGGGCCAGTAACCAAAAGGTTAGATTGAATCCTGAGCTGACAAGGTAGAAATCTGTCTTTCTGCCCCTGAACAAGGCAGTTACCCCACTGTTCCTAGGCCGTCATTGTAAATACATCTTTGGTCCACGCTGTCCTATGAATTGGTATTTTCTAATAAAGATCATTGTTTGTTATAACTGTGTTGAGTGTCCAAGCCTCAGACACCTGAGCTACTCTGCTCAATCCAGTACTTGTCCCACCTCTCGAGTGGTCCGCAAGATTGTTTACAACACATAGAGAAAGTGTGCCAGGAGTTGAGCCATGGTATGGAAAGGACATGGATTCAAATGCGACATAAGCTGAATTTTTTTAGGGGACAAAAATGTCACATGATTCAGTTAGAGACCATCTAATGCTACTGCTCTATAATACATACACTGCTGGGTTCTGTTCTTCACCAAATTAGGGCTATCTTTTGGTATCCTTCCATAACAATGTACATGACAACACTTTATGACTGCAATGAGCCTTTGTTTTTTTGCAGCCTAACAGGCAGCCTAACTTTGGTAGCGAATAATATTTAGTGCCTTCAGAAAGTATACAGACTCCTTGACTTTTTCCAAATGTTGTTGAGTTACAGGCTGAATTGTAAAATACCTCAATTTAGATTTGCTTGTCACTGGCCTATACACAAAAACCCATCATGTCAAAGTGGAACTATGTTTTAGATTTTTCTTTCTTCAAATCGATTAAAAAAAGAAAAGCTGAATTGTCAATAAGTATTCAACCCCTTTGTTATGGCAAACCTAAATAAGTTCAGGATTAAAAATGTGCTTAACAAGTCACATAATAAGTTGCACTCTGTGCGTAATAACAGTGTTTTACATGATTTTTTAATGACTAACTCATCTCTGTACCCCACACATACAATTATCTGTATGGTCTCTCATTCGGGCAGTGAATTTCAAACACAGATTCAACCACAAAGACCAGGGACGGTTTCCAATGCTTTGCAAAGAAGGGCACCGATGGGTAAAAATGTAAAAAAGCAGACATTGAATATACCTTTAAGCATGAAGGTATTAATTACACTTTGGATGGTGTATCAATACACCCAGTCACTACACAGATACTGGTGTCCTTCCTAACTTGCCAGATAGGAAGGAAACCGCACAGGGATTTCACAATGAGGAAAATGGTGATTTTAAAACAGTTACCGGGTTTAATGGCTGTGATAGGAGAAAACTGAGGCTGGATCATCAACATTGTAGTTACTCCACAATATCCTAATTGACAGAGTGAAAGCAGCCTGTACAATACAAACATTCCAAAACATGCATCCTGTTTGCAACAAGACACTAAAGTAATACTGCAAAAACAAATTGCAAAGCATTTAACTTTTTGTCCTGAATACATGTTATGTTTGGGGCAAATCGAAACTCTCAATATGTTCAAGCATATTGGTGGCTTAGTCATTTGGGTATGCTTGTAATCGTTAAGGAATGAGGAGTTTTTCAAGATAAAAAGAAACGGAATAGAGCTAAGCACATGTAAAACCTTAGAGGAAAACATGGTTCAGTTTGCTTTCCACCAGACACTGGAAGATTAATTAACCTTTCAGCAGACCAGGCACGACTCCAATACTATCATTAAGTTTGCCGATGACATAACATTGGTAGGCCTGATCACCGACAACGATGACTCCGCCTATAGGGAGGAGGTCAGAGACCTAGCCGTGTGGTGGTGCAAGGATGACAACCTCAACGTGATCAAGACAAAGGAGATGATTAAGGGCTACAGGAAAAGGAGGACAGAGTACGCCCCCATTCTCATCGACAGGGCTGTAATGGCGCAGGTTTTGAGCTTCAAGTTCCTTGGTGTCCACATCACCAACAAACTATCATGGTCCAAACACACCAAGACAGTCATTAAGAGGGCACAACAAAGCCTATTGGCATGGGACCTCAGATCCTCAAAAAGTTATACAGTTGCACCATCGAGAGCATATATTTATATTGTCACATACACCAGATGGGTGCAGTGAAATGTTTTACGGGGTTAAGTGCCTTGCTCAAGGGCACATTGACAGCTTTTATTTTTCACCTTGTCTGCTCTGGTATTCAAACCAGTGCCCTTTCAGTGCTGGCTGTACGCTCTAACTGCTAGGCTACCTGCCGCCCTTTAGAGATAGTCTTTGGTAATCAATAATTGTCCTACTCATAATTCAAAATTGTTACATCACTGCCTGGTATGGCAACTGCTTGGCCTCCGACCGTATGGCAACTGCTTGGTTAGCAGATGTTGATGCGAGTGTAGCGAAATGCTTGTGCTTCTAGTCCGACAGTGCAGTAATATAACAAATTCACACCAACTACATTATACACACAATGTAAGGGGATGGAATAAGAATATGTACGTATAAATATGAGGATGCGCGATGGCCATGCGGCATAGGCAAGATGCAATAGATGGTATAAAGTAGAGGTCGACCGATTCTGATTTTTCAACGCCGATACAGATTATTGGAGGATCAAAAAAGCCGATACGGATTAAATCGGTCTACTTTTTATTTGTAATAATGACAATTACAACAATACTGAATTAACACTTATTTTAACTTAATATAAAACATCAATAAAATCAATTTAGCCTCAAATAAATAATGAAACATGTTCAATTTGGTTTAAATAATGCAAAAACAAAGTGGTTGGAGAAGAAAGTAATATGTGCCATGTAAAAATGTGTGCCATGTAAAATATGTGCCATGTAAAATATGTGCCATGTAAAAAAGCTAACGTTTAAGTTCCTTGCCCAGAACGAGAACATATGAAAGTTGGTGGTTCCTTTTAACATGAGACTTCAATATTTCAAGGTAAGAGGTTTTAGGTTGTAGTTAATATAGTATTTATAGGACTATTTCTCTCTATACCATTTGTATTTCATATACCTTTGACTATTGGATGTTCTTATAGGCACTATAGTATTGCCAGTGTAACAGTATAGCTTCCGTCCCCCTCCTCGCCCCTACCTGAGCTCAAACCAGGAACACATCAACAACATGTGCAGCGCAAGGGGAATAACTACTCCAAATCTAAAAGCGAGTGACGTTTGAAACAGTATTAGCGCACACCCAGCTAATGGCTGGTGTAACCAATGTGAAATGGCTAGCTAGTTCGCTGGGTGTGCGCTAATACTGTTTCAAACGTCACTCGCTTTTAGATTTGGAGTAGTTATTCCCCTTGCGCTGCAATGGCCGCGGCTTTTGTGGAGCGATGGGTAACGATGCTTCGAGTGTGGCTGTTGTTGCACGAAAGTGCTGTTTGAATGAATGATTATGGGCCTGCTGCTGCTCAGTCAGACTGCTCTATCAAATCAGACTTAATTATAACATAATAACACACAGAAATATGAGCCTTTGGTCATTAATATGATCGAATCCGGAAACTATCATTTCGAAAACAAAACGTTTATTATTTCAGTGAAATACAGAACCGTTCGGTATTTTATCTAACAGGTGGCATCCCTAAGTCTAAATATTCTTGTTACATTGCACAACCTTCAATGTATGTCATAATTACGTAAAATTCTGGAAAATTAGTTCACAATGAGCCAGGCAGCCCAAAATGTTGCATATACCCTGACTCTGCGTGCGATGAACGCAAGAGAAATTACACAATTTCACCTGGTTAATATTGCCTGCTAAACTGGATTAGTAGTTATAACTAGTGATTATGATTGATTGTTTTTTATAAAATAAGTTTAATGCTAGCTAGCAATTTACCTTGGCTTCTATTGCATTCACGTAACAGGCAGGCTACTCGTGGAGTGCAATGGTTAGAGCATTGGACTAGTTAACTGCGGTTTTTTATTTTATTTTACCTTTATTTTACTAGGCAAGTCAGTTAAGAACAAATTCTTATTTTCAATGACGGCCTAGGAACAGTGGGTTAACTGCCTGTTCAGGGGCAGAACGACAGATTTTGTACCTTGTCAGCTCGGGGATTTGAACTTGCAACCTTTCAGTTACCTTTCGGTTACTAGTCCAATGCTCTAACCACTAGGCTACCCTGCCGCCCCGTTGCAAGATTGAAACCCCTGAGCTGACAAGGTGAAGATCTGTCGTTCTGCCCCTGAACAAGGCAGTTAACCCACAGTTTCTAGGCAGTCATTGAAAATAAGAATGTGTTCTTAATTGACTTGCCTAGTTAAATAATCGGAAAACGGCGCCCAAAAATACCGATTTCCGATTGTTATGAAAACTTGAAATCGGCCCTAATTAAATCGGCTATTCCGATTAAATCGGTCGACCTCTAGTGTAAAATACAGTATATACACATATGAGATGAGTAATGTAGGATATGTAAACATTATTAAAGTGGCATTATTTAAAGTGACTAGTGATGCCATTATTAAATCCATTCATTAAAGTGGCCAGTGATTTGAGTCTGTATGTTGGCAGCAGCCTCTTATGTTAGTGATGGTTGTATAAACAGTCTGATGGGCTTGAGATGGAAGCTGTTTTTCAGTCTCTCGGTCCCAGCTTTGATGCACCTGTTCTGACCTCGCCTTCTGGATGATAGCGGGGTGAACAGGCAGTGGCTCGAGTGGTTGTTGTCCTTGATGATCTTTTTGGCCTTCCTGTGACATCGGGTGAAGTCCACGATCATCTCCTTTGTTTTGTTGACATTGAGTGAGAGGTTATTTTCCTGACACCACACTCCGAGGGCCTTCACCTCCTCCCTGTAGGCTGTCTCGTTGTTGTTGGTAATCAAGCCTACCACTGTAGTGTCGTCTGCAAACTTGATGATTGAGTTGGAGGTGTGCATGGCCACGCAGTCATGGGTGAACAGGGACTACAGGAGGGCTGAGAATGCACCCTTGTGGGGCCCCAGTGTTGAGGATCAGTGGGGTGGAGATGTTTCCTACCTTCATCACCTGGGGGTGGCTCGTCATGTAGTCCAGAACCCAGTTGCACAGCAAATTGGAGTGGATGTAGGGTAGGGTGGAGGTGATATGATCCTTGACAAGTCTCTCTAAGCACTTCATGATGACAGAAGTGAGTGCTACGGGGCGATAGTCATTTAGTTCAGTTACCTTAGCTTTCTTGGGAACAGGAACAATGGGGCCATCTTGAAGCATGTGGGGACAGCAGACTGGGATAGGGATTGATTGAATATGTCCGTAAACACATCAGCCAGCTGGTCTGCGCATGCTCTGAGGACACAGCTAGGGATGCCATCTGGGACGGCAGCCTTGCGAGGGTTAACACGTTTAAAATGTTTTCCTCACTTCGGCCACATTGAAGGAGAGCCCACAATCTTTGGTAGCGGGCTGTGTCGGTTGCACTGCATTGTCCTCAAAACGCTCAGAGAAGCTGTTTAATTTGTCTGGGAGCAAGACGTCGATGTCCGCAACGGAGACGGTTTTCTTTTGTAATATTTGATTGTCTGTAGACCCTGCCACATACGTTTTGTGTTTGAGCTGTTGAATTGAGACTCTACTTTGTCTCTATACTGACGCTTTGCTTGTTTGATTGCCTTGCGGAGGGAATAGCTACACTGTTCGTTTTCGGTCGTGTTTCCAGTTGCCTTGCCATGATTAAATGTAGTGATTCGCGCTTTCAGTTTTGCTAGAATAATGCCATCAATCCACGGTTTCTGGTTAGGGAATGTTTTAATA
The DNA here is from genome assembly GCF_018296145.1 of Oncorhynchus tshawytscha. Lineage (NCBI taxonomy): Eukaryota > Metazoa > Chordata > Actinopteri > Salmoniformes > Salmonidae > Oncorhynchus > Oncorhynchus tshawytscha. The sequence continues at coordinate 21,747,923 of NC_056431.1, forward strand.
GTCACAGTGGGTACAACATCTCCAATGCACTTCCTAATAAACTCACTCACCGAGACAGCGTATACGTCGATGTCATTGTCTGAGGCTACCTGGAACATATCCCAGTCCACATGTTCGAAGCAATCTTGAAGCGTGGAATCCGAATGGTCAGACCAGTGTTGGACAGACCTAAGCACGGGCACGAACCCTTTTTAGTTTCTGCCTATAGGAAGGGAGCAACAAGATGGAGTCATGGTCAGATTTGCCGAAGGGAGGGCGGGGGAGGGCCTTGTATGCATCGCGGAAGTTAGAGTAGCAGTGGTCCAATGTTTTGCTTGAGCGGGTGCAACAATCAATGTGGTAGAAAGGTAGAATTTAGGTAACATTGTTCTCAAATGAGCTTTGTTTAAATCCCCAGCTACAATACATGCAGACTCAGGATATAAAGTTTAAAGTTTACATAGAATCCAGTGAAGTTCTTTCAGGGCCGTTGTTAGGAATTTTATGAATAAATGACTAAAAATATCCTCATTTTAAATAGAACTGTAACTAAGTAAACTTATACTCTGTTTTATAATATCCGATTAACAATATGAGTTCATAAGAAGGGATTATGTGGCACGGACAAGGAGTAATTAAACATAATGAACACCATTCCAACTAGTCCATGGAGGAATGGGTTGTGGGTTAAATAAGCAGATAGGGTCGTTAACCTATGGCTGAACCTACAAAACTTAGCTCTGGGGTGTTTTAGGTTTTCTTTATTAACTTTTATTTAACTAGGCAAGTGAGTTAAGAACAAATTCTTATTTTCAATGACGGCCTAGGAACAGTGGGTTAACTGCCTGTTCAGGGGCAGAAGAACAGATTTGTACCTTGTCAGCTCGGGGATTTGAACTTGCAACCTTCTGGTTACTAGCCCAACGCTCTAACCACTAGGCTACCCTGTTAACTAGAACTGTCAGCTAAGTGGTGATAATGGTGAGGGGTCAAGAGTTAATTCAGTTATGTTGTGTCCTGTGTGTGTGTTAGTGAGTTGGAATGAACTTTTGAACTTGCTTTATTCTTGGTTGGGATGAGGAGATTCATTCTAGAAGCAATGAAATTATGTCATGTTTTGTATATAAACTGTTGTTCGTGGTTACGTGGCAGCGCGCTCCAAGAATAAATACTATTATCCATTTCTGATAAGACTGTTCTCTGTCTATTTTATGCAAATAAGAATCTTACAAATTTTCATAAAATAGACTAAGTGAATTCAATTAATGAAAACATATTGGAAATAATGAAATTACAGTAACAGCCGTCGAGGTATCTGCTTGGGGTGATATACACGGCTGTGACTAGAGGGTAGTGTGTAAACGGCTGTGACTACAGAGGGTAATGTGTACGGCCCAGTACATCACTGGGGCCAAGCTTCCTGCCATCCAAGACCTCTATACCAGGTGGTGTCGAAGGAAGGCCCCCAAAAAAATGGTCAAATAGTTCAACCACCCTAGTCATGGACTGTGCTCTCTGCTACCGCATGGTAAGCGGTACCGGAGCGCCAAGTCTAGGTCCAAAAGGCTTCTTAACAGCTTCTACCACCAAGCCATAAGACACATGAACATCTAATCAAATGGCTTCCCATACTATTTGCATTTCCCCCCCTCTCTTTTACGCTGCTGCTACTCTGTTTATTATCTATGCATAGTCACTTTAACTATACCTACATATTACCTCAATTAACTCGACTAACCTGTGCCCCTGCACATTGACTCTGTACCGGTACCCCCTGTATATAGCCGCTCTGTTATTTTACTGCTGCTTTTTAATTATTTGTTATTTTTAACTTCTCTTTTTTACTTAACAGTTATTTTTCTTAAAACTGCATTGTTGGTTAAGCGCTTTTAAGTAAGCCTTTCACTGTAAGCATTTAACCTATTGTATTCGGCACGTGACAAATAACATTTTATTTGAATAACCTAAAACACAAGACCAAATCTACACTGGAGTTGCTTACCAAGAAGTCAGCGAATGCTCCTGAGTGGCTGAGTTAGTTTTGACTGGCAGTCCTCAACTGGCAGCTTCATTAAATAGTACCCGCAAAACACAGGTCTCAACAAGGCCAGAATCCCAGAGTCGCCTCTTCACTGTTGACATTGAGACTGGTGTTTTGCGGTTACTATTTAATAAAGCTGCCAGTTGAGGACTTATGAGGCATCTGTTTCTCAAAGTAGACACTCTTATGTACTTGTCCTCTTGTTCAGTTGTACACCGGGGCCTCCCACTCCTCTTTCTATTCTGGTTAGTGCCAGTTTGTGCTGTTCTGTAAAGGGAGAAGTACACAGCGTTGTACGAGATTTTCAGTTTCTTGGCAATTTATCGCATGGAATAGCCTTCATTTCTCAGAACAAGAATAGACTGACGAGTTTTGGAAGAAAGGTCTTTGTTTCTGGCCATTTTGAGCCTGTAATCGTACCCACAAATGCTGATGCTCCAGACACTCAACTAGTCTAAAGGCCAGTTTTATTCCTTCTTTAATATTAGCACAAGAGTTTTCAGCTGTGCTAACATAATTGCAAAAGGGTTTTCTAATGATTTATTAGCCTTTTAAAATGATAAACCTGGATTAGCTAACACAATGTGCCATTGGAACACAGGAGTGATGGTTGCTGATAAATGGGGTTCTGTACACCTATGTAGATATTCCATTAAAAAAATGTTTTAATCAGCTGTTTCCAGCTACAATAGTCATTTACAACATTAACAATGTCTACACTGTATTTCTGATCAATTTTATGTTATTTTAAAAAGGGACAAAAAAGTTGCTTTTCTTTCAAGAACAAGGACATTTCTAAGTGACTCCAAACTTTTGAACGGTAGTGTAGGTAAGTGGTTGCAAAGGGCATCAGTGTCTTAACAGCGTGATTTGCCAAGGCAGGATACTGAGTGCAGCCCAATCCAGAAATCTGGCAGTGGCTTCTGATTAAATTAAATTTTCACAGAACCGCTTGTTGCAATTTCGATGAGGCTCTCTTGTTCAGATATCGGTAAGTGGACTGGAGGCAGGGCATGAAAGGGATAACGAATCCAGTTGTTGGGGTCATCCGTTTCAGGAAAGTACCTGCGTAATTGCGCACCCAACTCATTCAGGTGCTTCACTATGTCACATTTGACATTGTCCGTAAGCTTGAGTTCATTTGCACACAAAAAAACATACAATGATGGAAAGACCTGTGTCTGTCCTTGTTAATGCAGACAGAGAAGAGCTCCAACTTCTTAATCATAGCCTCAATTTTGTCCCGCACATTTAATATAGTTGCGGAGAGTCCCTGTAATCCTAGATTCAGATCATTCAGGTGAGAGAAAACACCCAGATAGGCCAGTTGTGTGAGAAACTTGTCATCATGCAAGCGGTCAGACAAGTGAAAATTATGGTCAGTAAAGGAAGCTATAAGCTCATCTCTCAATTTAAAAAAAAACGTGTCAATACTTTTCCCGTTGATAACCAGCACACTTCTGTTGTAAAAGCGTTCAGGGGCCTTGCTTTAACAAAGTTAACCATTTTCACTGTAGTGTTCAAAACGTCTTTCAAGCTGTCAGGCATTCTCTTGGCAGCAAGAGCCTCTGGGTGGATGCTGCAGTGTTTCCAAGTGACGTCGGGAGCAACTGCTTGCACGTGAGTTACTACTCTACTAGGTCTCCCTGTCATGGTGTAACAGTATAGCTTTAGACCGTCCCCTCGCCCATACCAGGGCGCAAACCACACAATCAACAACACTTACCCACAAAGCATCCCACAAAGCACCCCACTTTTGACCTCCTTTTCCGCAGCAACCAGTGATCTGGGTCAACAGCATCAATGTAATAGTATAACTTTAGACCGTCCCCTCGCCCATACCCGGGCGCGAACCAGGGACCCTCTGCACACATCAACAACAGTCACCCACGAAGCATTGTTACCCATCGCTCCACAAAAGCCGCGGCCCTTGCAGAGCAAGGGGAACAACTACGTCAAGGTCTCAGAACAAGTGACGTCACCGATTGAAACACCACTAGCGCGCACCGCTAACTAGCTAGCCATTTCACATCCGTTACAATGGCTTTTGTGCCAACAGTACAGATGCCAACACATCTTGACCACCAAAGTCCATTTGATGTAACAAAGCTGTCCAGTACTTTAAAAGTATCCTCTCCTGTTGTCCTGGTTTCCAGTGGTTTGCAGAAGAGGATGTCTTCCTTAATTGACCCCCCATAAATGTAAAGGACATATACCAGGAGCTGTGCCAGGCCCGCCAAGTCTGTTGACTCATCCAGCTGTTAATGCATAGAATTCACTGGCTTGTATGCAAAACAGAATTTTTTTCAAAACATCTCCTGCCATGTCACTGATGCGTCATGAAACAGTGCTGTTTGATGAAGACATTATCTGTATAGTTTTTTTGGCCTTTTCCCCCAGCATTGTCCCAGCCATATCTGCGGCAGCAGGAGCAATTAAGTCCTCCATAATAGTATAGGGCTTGCCTGTCCTAGTCACTTGGTAGCTCACCATATAAGACGCTTCTAGCCCCTTCTCATTAATGGTATCTGTTGCTTTTATACATGTCTTACTACTCAAAAGTCTTCTTAATTCTCGCTCAAATAACTGTGGCTTATTTTTCAAATTTGCATGTTTTGTTTCTAAATGTCTGCGCAAGAGTGAAGGTTTCATCGAGTTATGAGATAATACTTTTGTAAATATAACACACTGTGGCTGAGGAAAGGCACTACTCCCAATATAAGTGAACCCCAAATAAATGTAGATTTCATCATATTTGTGGCTCTTCCATTGTCCAACGTCCCGGTCTGTTGTTGGGTGCTTTCCCAGGTAAGGGGGCAGTAAGCTCCTCAGCTGCATCAGATTCACAACTGTCAGTGTCCATGCTAGCTGGGCTAACAACAAATGTAGAATTACTGATGCTAGCAGTGGATGTGCTTGTGGAAGCAGAACAACTTGTGTCATCGACAGGTGCAGATGTAGTACTGCTGGTAGTAGCAGTACTACCAGTAGAGCTGGTATGTGCATCTATGGACGCGGGCCTTGCTTTTTAATTTTATTATTAATTTTCAAACAAATGGAATGAGCAGCAGTTACGTTTGCCTACATTCGGACGTTTAGTGGAGTTCCCACGAGAGAGTTACGGTTAATGTGATTGAATGTTAATTATTTGACTAGGCTACCTGTATTTCACATTGTGTTGTTATTATTTCGCTGAACACTAGATGGTTTAATTTTATTTTTGGGTAATGAAACGAGACTACTCAGGCAAGAAAAAAACACCCAAATGTATAGCCCCGTTGGAAAATAGAAATGGACTGTTTGAAAATGTGATGTGAAATATATACATGTATAAATGTGAATCACATTTGTATTTGGCGATCCCCCGACGGTACTGCGAGTACCCCAGTTTGGGAACACCTGACCTAGAACAATAAAGGGTCCTTCAGCTTGTCCAAGGTGAAGAACCCTTTATGGTTCCAAGTAGAACCTTTTCACTCAACAAAGTTTAGAAGCCTTTATTCCAAAGAGAAGGAACCCTTGCCCCTGTAGAAGAGCCCTTTAGAACCGGTTTTCTATATGTAATACAGCTTTATTTTTAGGCTAATATGAATAGGCCTATTATGCCCATTTGAAACACCAGGCGGAGATGTTTCTCAAATTTCAATGACTCTTTATATAAGGATCATACTGGTACTATCCAGTCCAGCATGTGTATTTCCTTGAAAGTAGGTTAAAGCATACTGTAGGCTACACCGGACACGTACTGGGCTCACTCAAACTTCGCGACAATGCTTATTATTATCACAAAGTTGAGTAAGTCTACATTCAAATATATCATCTAACTTAACTTGTATGATTTGAATGTTCATTATTGTGCTCGGAATAGCCTATACGGTGCCGGAGTTTTTTTTAACGGTACCGGTTATGCTGAGTAAGGCCTGCCAAGCTATTTCTGAACTTTGTAGACATGTTGCGCGCAGAAGCCCGATAATTGTTCACCGATAATACGGTCACGGAGGAAAGGTGAAAACTGTATGGGGTTAGTTATCATAGTCTTTGATAATGCTGTCTAGAGTAGCCCATTTTAGCATATTAAAATTGAATCATTGAATCGAAGTTTATACATTTTCACAGCGGGGGTCTCAGTCTGCATCGAATAGCCTAAACAGGCCTATTTATTTGTTTTTTGGCTAGAACCACGGAGTTACCACAAGTCGCGAAGAAAACAGGAGCTGCCTCCACTATTCCAGCCTCATCAAATCACCTATGCTTAGTCTAATACAGTGACAACTAAAAGATATCAAAACAATTTAGTCCAATTAACGTGTGTAAAATATCATGTGGCTGTCAATGGTTCGGATTTCTGTGTGCTCGTGCAAGTAGAAAACGACATGTTGACTCACCCTACTTGTAGATAAACACCAATGCCATCATCCTCTCTTTCACGTTGATGAAACAGTCTATCACTCTGTCAAACAGTACACTGTTTGCAGTACTTATGATACTTTTTCAATTAATTCATGTTCAATTCCAGCTTGTGTAAGCCGAGGTCATAAAATAACACGTTTAAAAGGTGTCTTTCTTAAAACAATGTCTATGAACTTGGGTGGCAGTCAGAATTGCAATGAATGGTGTTATGCTAATTATGCTGTATCAATAAATGGTATAGCCTGGGGCTCCCAGAAAGCCTGAAAAAAAGTAAATAGCCTGCTAGATAAATCAATTACGGAATCCAATATTGGAGAGATATTCCATGCCGAAACCTTTTGTTAGCTAAGCTAAATATTGAATAAATGATGAATAGTTTGATAAAGCATAGCCTAAACGGAACATTAAAAAAATGTATGTAGTCCGTGCAGAATAGCCTGTATTTCGTGGGGTAGTACTAAATAAAATGTTTGCCTGCCTTAAACTCGTAGTTTTAACACGACTTCAATTTTGCCAGGTGAATCATCGACATCATTTATGATTATCACATTTTTGAAGATTAATGGTTAATTCAGCTTAATCGTTATCCTATTTAGTGTGTGTAATTGGACAAATATAAGCTATTATAGGACTTTTGTATTTCTATTAGCCTGTGCTATTTCTCTTGACCTGTTTTTTTTATGTTTAGATAAGGCGCGTGTAACTCCAATAACGCGTGACATGCCATTTACAATTCCAATAGTTAGTAGCCTAGTAAAGAAAAAAGACCTGTCCTCAGACATCACAAGGTCCATAACGCAACTCATACTCTACAAAAACGTAGCGTTTTATTTTTCTTGGCGTTATTTGGCAGTAGATTATTAATGTGTAAGCATTTAACGGCTGATGAATTTAACTATGCCAACATCATATTCCCCAGGCCCCTATTTACGTTTTCCCAACGTCACGATAATGATTCATAATTACTGTTTTTATTTACCCCACAGGTGGATCATTGCAGCATGCTCAGGAAAGTGGGTTAATCTACAAATAACTCGTCTGTGTGTGCACATGTTTGCTTAGATCATGGATTGGCATTGACCATGGCAGGTTAACCCAGATGATAAATAGATTAAATGTCTTTATATTATGGCTCCTCAGCAGATATGCAGCACAGTATCTGGACTGATCATTACCCTGAGAAAACATCACATCAAGCTGAGTGTGACAGTTTTGTAAGGCCTATCCCTAGCAAAACAGAGAGAATAAAAGGACTCAACAGCTACAGGACACCAGGAGTGCCTGTTACTTGTGCTAATCTACCCGTGCGAAGTGTCTGAAAGCCCTGAGGATCATCGAGTTATCTCTGGTCATGTTAAGAAAAATGCTCAAGTGGATGATTTCTACACTCATGGGACTGACCAGAGATCTACCTGCCCAGGTTGTGTCTCTACAGTGGTGAAGAAAATGTATGAGTCCTCAAGGGGATCACCAATCTGAAATGGGGGTGATAGCAGCACCCAGCAAATCCATATCTGCCTTTGAACCAGAGACCAACTCTGGAAAAGATGCTGAGGCAGTCCATCCCCGACCATCATACTCTCGATCGAGCTCTGGTTCCAAAGAAAGGCCCAGCAACAATGGATGGGGTAACTGGGTACAAGAGAGGTGCAAAATGGAACATTGCTACCTACAGAAGAGATGAAGAGGCCCCAAATCTTAAATTAACCGTGGCTCAAAGTCAGGAGTTGAAAGGCCTCCCACTTCCCGTTACCCAGCGACTTCCTGTTACCCAGTGTGTGAGTGAACTTGCAGCTCGTCAACAAATTAAAATGACCTTTTACAGAAGAAGAGGGGCTGGGATGGAGCATGTGACATATACTGGTATGTATTTTTCCTTTCACTTGCATTGTTACGTGTTTGCAGTAGCGGTGCGAGAGTAAAAATCACTGGGGAAGCCAAGCCATGTGTTGTGATACTTGCGCTGTTTACTCTATAACCTGTTAGTTCATATGCCTTGCGACCGTGATATATAGGCCTAAGGCCGAGACAATAAGAAGACCGTGGCAGAAAAAAATTCAAACACCTTTGTTTCATCACAAGACCAGAGAGCAACCTCTGTCCGGGGAAGTCCACAAAGCAAGCATTTTGCAAATAACAAACAGTTACATGATCTAGAGCATGGTCAAGCAAGTTAATGTTTCAGAAATTGTCTAACCACTAAACTATTGATTTAGAACCACGGAGAGTTACAAGTCGCAAAGAAAACAGGAGCTGCATCCACTATTCCAGCACCATTTCAACTTCAACCTCATCAAATCACCTATGCTTAGTCTAATACAGTGACAACTAAAATGTATCAAAAAACAACTTAGTCCAATTAACGTAAGCTAAATATCATGTGGCTGTCCATGGTTCGGATTTCTGTGTGCTCGTGCAAGTAGAAAAAGACATGTTGACTCACCCTACTTGTAGAGAAACACCAATGAAATCATCCTCTCTTTCACGTTGATGTAACAGTCTATCACTCTGTCAAACAGTACACTGTGTTTGCAGTACTTACGATACTTTTTCAATCCATACATGTTCTATTCCAGCTTGTGTTGGAATCAATAACACTGAACAAAATAGGTGCTTTTTGGTTATTGTTACAATGAAAACAAACAAAATAATCATAATGTCCTGTGTTTCCAGTGTTTCTTCAGTTCTTAATCATCACTGCACGAATTCAAGACTCTAATGGTGAGCTCTGCCTTTTTATCCGTTTGCTCTTTAAATGTTTTGAGATTATTTTTTGCAATGAAAAGCTCTATACATTCTGATGTGTGTTTAGATTGATAGAGCAGCCAGTCATGTAATGAGCTCAACTTGACTGACACACATGCAGGAAGTGGAACACTCGCTCTCAGGAACACTCCTGTAAGTGAGGCTGTGTGATCAGTTGAAACTAGTAGTGTCATTCTCTCACTCCCTCTGTTTCACCCTCTCCCTATGTCTCTTTCCCACCCTGTATGAGATATGTACTGCTTTAAACAACCACAGATTTTTTGTTGTGTGGCATTTTACTATTATTTTCAAATCCATCAATAAAAATGTCATGGAGATTTTAAAGTTAAATCCATCTATATGGTCAAACTTCTGAGGAAAACGTAATATTCCAAGTGTTCATTTTAATGTTCCTACTTGCTGCCTTTGTGTTCATCCATGCTTCCTTTTCGTGTTACCTCAGGAAGCTGTTCAGCCTGCAATGACGACGGATGTGCAAAAGTGCAGACAATATATGGATCGAATGACACCATAGTGTATCAGAGAAGTAACCCCATCGAAAACCTCACAAGTTGTTCCACCACCTCTGCACCACCTCCTCAGAGTCAGAGTTGTGTTTTGTGTCTTGCTGATATCAGAGATATAACCCTCTTTTGCTCAGACAGCTGGGAAGCAGCTGGGCCGCTCGACTGGGAGGTTGATGGCATCCGATTGAAAAACATCTTTATGGTTGGTAAGTATAACATATGGCTAAAATCGGACTCAATAGTGAATTAAAGCAAATGTGACAAAACAGGTTTTGATATAACATCACTATTCAACTGTCAGGATGGGAAATGTATCTTCACAGTTGCATATTGGCTTTTGTTTTTTAAAATGTGATTTGTTATTCTAGAAATGAGTAATTTAAATACCCTTCCCTCGATTGATGTTTATAATCATGAACTGTTTTAAATGACAGACTGCCCAGCCATGAAGACTGATCGTGTAACAGGTAAACATCTTAAAACATTGGTGTTAGAAAATAGAAAATTATATTCACCTAAAGATCAATACCATATTTCTAAATCAAATATGATTTTGTATCCCCTAAGACCTTATCCCTGGTGATATTTCTGGTACCCTCAACCCTGGTGGAATTGCCGTTATTGGTATGTATCCATGTACCAGTAGTGTTTTTTTTTAAAAATATACTTTTGGTGTTTTGTGTAACTTGAATAAACACCAATTACCTGTTGTTGTTTTTTGATACTAGAGTTGGGAATGTCAAGACCAAAATATATTTTGTAGTTTTTTTTAAAGTATGAAAATAAAAAGTCAGCAAAAAAAGAAACGTCCTCTCACTGTCAACTGCGTTTATTTATGTCTAAATATTTGTCTGAACATAAGATTCAACAACTGAGACAAACTGATCAAGTTCCACAGACATGTGACTAACAGACATGGAATAATGTGTCCCTGAACAAAGGGGGGTCAAAATCAAAAGTAACAGTCAGTATCTGGTGTGGCCACCCTCTGCATTAAGTACTGCAGTGCATCTCCTCCGATAGACTGCACCAGATTTGCCAGTTCTTACTGTGAGATGTTACCCCACTCTTCCACCAAGGCACCTGCAAGTTCCCAGACATTTCTGGGGGGAATGGCCCTAGCCCTCACCCTCCGATCTAACGGGTCCCAGACGTGCTCAATGGGATTGAGATCCGGGCTCTTCGCTGGCCATGACAGAACACGGTGATGTCTGGTGAGGACCTGCCTTACAAACAGGCCTACAAGCCCTCAGTCCAGCTTCTCTCAGCCTATTGTGGACAGTCTGAGCACTGATGGAGGGATTGTGCGTTCCTGGTGTAACTCGGGCAGTTGTTGCCGCCACCCTGTACCTGTCCCGTAGGTGTGATGTTCAGATGTACCGATCCTGTGCAGGTGTTGTTACACGTGGTCTGCCACTGCGAGGATGATCAGCTGTCCATCCGGTCTCCCTGAAGTGCTGTCTTTTCCATCTCACAGTACAGACATTGCAATTTATTGCCCTGGCCACATCTGCGGTCCTCATGCCTCCTTGCAGCATGCCTAAGGCACATTCACGCAGATGAGCAGGGACCCTGGGCATCATTCTTTTGGTGTTTTTCAGTCAGTAGAAATGCCTCTTCAGTGTCCTAATTGCCTACCGTCTGTAAGCTGTCTTAATGACCGTTCCACAGGTTCATTAATTGTGTATGGTTTATTGAACAAGCATGGGAAACTGTGTTTAAACCCCTTACAATGAAGATCTGTGAAGTTATTTGGATTTTTACAAATTCTTTGAAAGACAGCAAAAAAAGAAACAACCTAAAACAAGCTGAGTTTGTTTATCCATAGTGGTCTGCTGTGCTGGGATTGGCATCGTGTCAGTGTCAATCTGTTTCTATTATCGCAAGATTGAACGGTATGTACACAATTTAAAATTAAAAGTTTAAAGGGTCCTCTTATCCAGATTTTATGACCTCTTTAAAACAGATGAAATGATATCAAGTTATAATTAGGAAGGCTATTCTCTATTTTATATCATAATCCAACCACAACATTCTATACAATAAAATGCTAATGTATTTATTAAAACAGCAACAACCAATAAAATTGCTAAACTTATGGCTTAATGTTATTTTCTCTCTCCCCTTTTGTGTTTTTACAGCGATTGTCAAGAGAGGAGGTAGGTTTGGTCAAATTTGTCCCCCACCCCTCAGGTGATGGGTAAGACAGCTATTAACAAACACACGTTTATTCTTATTGGCCTAAGTAAGGGTTTTGATCCATTTTAATTTCTTTCTATAGGCCTGAAGCTCTGTAGATGACAAAAGTATGAGGAACATGCAGTGGAGCATTTGGGAGAGGAACAGTGAAGCATTCTACATTTTCAAACAAACATGTCTTATGAGTTGTTAACACTAGTAGAAACTACAATTGTATTGTTTGTGCTGGACACTTCTATAAGGGGTAAAAGGTTACAATGACAGTGCATGCCTTTAGAAACATTTTCTTTCCTATATGTTTTCCATATGCTTACCTACAGTTGAAGTCGGAAGTTGACCTACACCTTATCCAAATACATTTAAACTCAGTTTTTCACAATTCCATGACATTTAATCCTAGTAAAAATTCCCTGCCTTAGGTCAGTTAGGATCACCACTATTTTAAGAATGATGCTGAATGAAGAATAAAGTGATCATGTAAATTGAGCTGGGTGCATTTTAAACCCTGTCATTTGTAGTTCTAGACAACTGCCCACAGGGAGAGATGCAGTCTAGAGGCATGGTGGATCCTGTTTGCTGTTTGATGGGAGCACATGGCTAATAAAGTTTGAGAGCTGTAATGGTAATAATTCTAAAGACCGTCACCTGCCTTTTGTGCTGCACTGCTTTCCGTTTCTTTGTGTTTCCAATTTTAACTATGTTTTTAAAAGTAAACAGTGATTGATAAGAAGAATAGTAAAGAAATCACAAAAGAATATTCTGGAACTTGTGATTGCAAACAGTTTTTGTGGATAAAACCATGCTTGTCTTTTTTAAATTTAACAGGGAGTCACATTGAGATTACAATCTCTTTTACAAGAGAGCCCTGTACACATTACAATAAAAACATAATATTAAAACAATATAATTCAGCACACAATTAACAAAAATAAACATTTAATAAAAACAATCACATTTAACTACATAGAGGTCCTCAATCAATAATTTAAACTGCCTGAGTGGCACCATCACATCTAGCTGCAGTGAACTCTTTCTATTGGTCCACAAATTAGGGGCAAAAACCAAACACGATTTTCCCAGATCTGTGGAGACTGAAGGGATCTGTAGTGCTGTCCATTCCTGTGAACGGGTTTGATAACTTATAATTCTTATCTTAATTAATGAAGTTATATACGGAGGGAGTTTCTTTAAGATTACTTGGTAAAGAACTAAAAGAGAATGCAGAGCTCTTCTTACAGACAGAGCGGTCCATCACACATTTTATACAGACTACAATGATGAGTCCTAAAATTGTCCCCTGTGATAAAATGTATTGCGGAAGGGTTTTAAAACAGAGGTTGCCGCATGCATGTAAACAATTTCACCTAAATCCAATACAGGGAGAGGTGTTGTTTGAACAATCTTTCTCCTATTTTTAATACTAAGGCATGATTTATTTCGATATAAAAAGAACAATCTTGGATCTTAGCTTCTTAGTCAGATTTTTTATATGCATTACAAAGGATAACTTGTCATCAATCCAGACACCCAGATACTTATATTGAGAAACAAGCTCAATTTGTGCTCCATTTATAGCGCGCATATGCAGGTCCTTAGGGTCAACATTTCGTGACCTAGAGACCAGCATGAGCTTGGTTGACTTGTATTTAACACTAATGTAAGGTCTGTAAGTGATTTCTGAATTGAATCAAAGTCATGTTGAAGTTCACGAATGGCCTGCTGCACTGAGGTGGCACAGGAATACAAAACTGTGTCATCTGCATAGAGATGAATGCTAAAAGAATTAAGTGTTTCCTATTAATTAATATACAAAGTTAACAATAATGGACCCAAAATCAAACCCTGAGGAACACGTTTTTGAATCAAGAAATTCTGATTTAACCCCATCGATCAAGATGGCCTGAGTTCTGTCACTAAGATAATTCTAAAACCGCAAACAGTCTCTATATCCCAGGCCTACTCTTGATAATTTCTTCAGCAAAACAGAATGATCAACAGTGTCAACTGCCTTTGACAGATCAATAAACAAGGCAGCACAGCTCTTTTTAGCATCGAAGACATTGACAAGATCATTAACAACTAGCGTGGTTGCTGTGGTAGTACTATGCCCAGGCCTAAACCCAGATTAATATAAACCAATACAATTATCAGATCAAAAGGAACAAAGTTGTACATGAACCAAGGATTCAAGAATTTTAGCTAAACAATGAGTCTTGAAGTGGGGCAATAGTTGTCAAGATCTTTTGTGTCCCCACCGTTATGGAGTGCCAGCACATATGCAGATTGACAAGCTTTTGGAATACTTCCTGATAACAATGTTAAATTAAAAATGTGGTCTACTGAGCCAGCAATAAGGGGTGCTGCACATTTAAGCAGACAAGGCTCCAAATGATCAGCCCCTGTGGATTATTTTGGGGTCTAATGTTAACAAAGCATCTAGAACTTATTTATCAGTGAATTTCCGAAACGAGAACTCCTGACTAGCATTTTCAGTATCATTCAATAAACTTTCACCATCTACATCCAAACTACTCTTTTCAAGAGCTGGCTTGAAAATACATTCAAATATAAAGCCTGCAGAGATAAAACTGTGATTAAATGCATTAATGATATCAATTTCGTCAGTAATAGGGACATAATCTAAATTCATTTATTGGGGAGAGAAGAGGAGATTACAACCCATCAGTGAATTAACAGCTTTCCAAAATGGAGCTTGGTTCCCTGTACATTCAGATATCTGATTATTATGTTAATACACTTGCTTCTTTTTATTTTTTATTTAAAAAAAACTAATTTTACACAGATTTCTCAACTGCCTAAAAGACTGCAAGTCTGGGCCCGAGTCTGTGAATCTAGCTTTGGCCTAGGCAGCATCTCTGTTTTATAGAACTTAAGATCGCTCTGGACTGAACCAAGGGCAAGATCGATTCTGTATTCACATTTTTTAAAGGGAGCATGTTGAAATTGAAAACATTTGAGAAGTGGTTCAGAGCCAAGTCTGGGTCAGGTATAGATGCAATACAATCAAAGTCACCAAAATAAAAGGTCAAAAATAAAAGGCCTGCTCATTGAAATGTATCTTGTTGATAAAACGAGGTTTGGATCGAAGCATCCGTATATCCCTGACACATGCAATGGGACAGTGGTCACTAATATCCAAAGGAAATACCCCACTCCCAGCATATTTCTCTGGAGTATTTGTAAATATGAGATCAAAGTCGAAGATTCTTTGTGTAAATAGCAACACCACCACCTTTGCCTTTCCTACCAGCCCTGAACACATTGTAACCATCCGTAGCAACATCAGAGTCCAGGGTTTTATTAGTTAATCAGGTCTCAGATACAATATAAATATCAGGGTCTGCCTGTGAGGCCCAGATCTTGACATGATCAATTTTAGGTAATAAACTACAAATATTAAACATGTAAAAATGTCAAACCTTTTCTGCATTTAAAATCATATGGATTCTATACTTTGAGATTTCAGGACAGGATACTCAAAGATTGGATTATACCTATTAGGAAAACAGCAGGAATAGCAATGACATTTCTCCAGTTAGCACCATTTGGCATGTCACCACTTTCAGACACAACATGTGGAACTCTCACAGTGACCAATGAGGAGATGGTAAAAACTGACTTACATGTAATGCTAATATTGTCCTCATGTCTATTTAGTTGACCAACAACGTTCCCAATGTTTGATGACAACAGCCAGGAGCCATTTTCACCCAGGTGAATTCCGTCTTTCACAATAAATCTATCAAAGCTGTCCTTTGTGTTCGGTCTCTGCTTCACACTGCATGCTCAACCCAGATCCAAAATAACCTGTTGCTTTACACCCTGAGACATACATGTATACCGACATTCATTTGTTGAGGTGTCTGCTTTCTAACCCCAACTATGTGTCCTATATTACAGTAGGCATATGCACCTTCTGTGGAAGGTTGTGAATTGATTTACTATTGAATCAAATCTGACAAAAGTAAAACTAAATTATTGGACTGCCAATATTTTGTCACCATCTATGTAGCCAGGCCTACTGAGAAAACTTCATAGTGTGAAACCAGAATAATTGTCTCCTATGTTATGCATCTGGATTACATTATTATTATTATTATTATTATGTTCATTGCATTGAAAGGGACCTCTTATCTTTCATATCTGATAGTGATGTGAAAAAGCCGAACCAGCTAAACTAAAAATGTACTTCATGGGTAAGCATCTGTATGAAGGGGATTGAGGAATCCCAATCAAAACAACCGAGGTAAAGCCAGATTCAGGTTGGATATTCAACGGATATTTGTCTGTAGTTTTCCTTACGTTCACAAACAGCAGTTAGGGGCCGTCAACATAGTGACAAATCTAATTTATCAAATTTCAATAGCTCTTTAACCATTACTCCTAAAACTGGTTGTAGCTAACCGAATGGCATAGACACACATTGCACACACTTTTTGTTGTTGTTGATTTACATCTTGTACTATTTTAAATTATTTAAATAGCGAGACATCCAATGCAGTAACGCGACCGATCCCGGAGAGGCTTGCGGGAGCCCCGGGGAGAGTACTCTTTTCTTTGTGAAGGGCATCACGCCCTGGAATTGGTTTGCCCTGAGAGAGAGGGGTCCAAGCCCTGGAAAGCCTTGTGGTTTTGGCTGCGTCCGGTGGGCTCTCCCTGGCCCTTGAAAATCCAGGGGAGATGGTGTAAATCTCACACTGGGCCGTACCCATATTCGCAGCAGGTCTCCAAGGTAAACAGCCTCTGGCATGTTATAACAATGTAGGTAAGGGAAGTTGGCAAAAAAGATCCGGGATAAGAATTGGCTCTAAGGGCTGGGTCAGTCGGGGGTGCGAAGCGGGGCTGGGGGAGCAGTTGCTCTGTCGCCCTCCTCTCATCACTATTAGAAGTTCGTTGTGCGGCCCATCTCGCAGTCTCTCGTGCGTGGTCTCGCAAGGGGCTGCATGCGGGGGTTCGTCGGAGGGCCAAAGGCGGACCTTTTTTTTTTGGGGGGGGTCCAGCAGTTGGCGGCCCTTCTACGGTGCTCGCCGGCCCCACACATTGAAGGTGGGGAGGTCTCCTCTATGCTCACTAGACTTGAGGCAGAGACTAAACCCATTGGCCCCGCAGTGATAGGGCATTTCATGGATCTGGCTCATGCCCTATGAAGTGGGGAGAGGCATCTCCAGCTTGTCTGGGGAGGGAGGCCTACATCTGATGTGGGTAGTGCCGCTAGATACTGCAATGGGTATTTGGTTCTCAAGCCTATAAGTATTGCACTGGCACTTGATGTCAATTGGGTGTAAAAACACAGTTAAAGTCTGCTGAAGGTTAGTAGCGGCAACTGATGTCCAGTTTGTAAGACAGAAAATGTCTCTGATGATACCACAGGGCGTGACTCTAATGACATTTGGTGTATTTGCTTGGCTGAGAAGCCTATGGTGCGAAGCTACCATCTGTGGGATTATGACTGAATGCCTCTAAGTCAGAATCCCCTTAAATGTAACAATACCATAGCACAGCGGATCTTCGGTTGGCCCGGAATAACCTGCCTCTTTTGGCAGGCGAGTAGAGCCGTCCGTGACAGGGTTGGGGTGCGGACGGATGAGTTGTTGCCCCTCTCCTGATGCACACCGCATGTTTGTGGGGAACCTGGTGCTAAATCACTCGTAGACAACCTGATTCCGGGTCAGGGTTCCATCAGTCAGGCCCAGAAGTGTGGCCCAGAAGTTAATTGACATCATGCCAGGGCAGATTGCAGAGGTATTGGAGAAGGGTCAACACTGCAAATATTGACTCTTGGCATCAACTTCATGTTATTGTTAATAAAAGCCTTTGACACTTATGGAATGCTTGTAATTATACTTCAGCACTCCATAGTAACATCTGACAAAAATATGTAAAGACTGCAGCAAACTTGAAAAATTTATATTTGTGTCATTCAAAACTTTTGGCCACGACTGTACATTCTGAATTGTGTTTAAAGTCAGGTCACATGACCAAGGACTATTGAAATGTGAATGTTTAAATTCATGTAAAATCTTGAGATGAAAATGGACAAACTAAAGGGTGTGCAACATAGAAGGGTAGCCAGTAGACATTCTGCACCTTGTTTGAGTCCAGTAGGTCACATGACCAAGGAGCTGTTGAAATAATAAAAGTTTAAAAAATGAATGTAAAACTACATGAGATGAAAATAGACAAACTAAAGGGTGTACAATGTGTAGGCCCACTGAGTGTACATTCTGAACCTCGTTTGAGTCACATGACCAACACAATTCAACTTGGAATACAAAATGGTGCTCACATTTCCACATGTTTATTAGCTTTGCAAGGCAAATTAATAATGTCCAAATTGTGAAAATAAGACCTCTGCAATGTTGTGTGTGCAATTTTTCCAACATCATGACACTTATCTGGAGTGTGGCTCAAGTGGTTTGAAAGCGCGATTATTGAATATCCAACCTGAAACTATCTTTACCTCGGTATCAAAACAAATGTGAACCGTGTAGGATACCATCGCCAAGGATATTCAGAGTGAAAACTGTGTAAAACGAATTTTCTTCAAAGAAAATGAAACAGTTGAAGTCCACAACTCAAACTCAAATAGAAATTGAAACCCACAATTGAAAGCCCTGGCAATACTGGCATTTCACGCATAGGGTTATACTTATAAACAAACCATCCTCATAAAACAGTGTTTGACTAGGCACTGAGCTTGAGATCACCACATTGCTGCTGCTTAGCATACAGGCGAAACAAAAAAAACTAGTTTCGAGCTAGGCCATACCAACTATCGCTACCGGTAGTTTGAGGTGGAATGGGTGTATCCCAGGTCACGTTCAAATGTAGATTATCAATGCAGAGAGCGATAAACTAAATAAACTGTAATAAAACCTTTTTTTATTTTTTATTCCAACATATTTCACATTCAAATCCTAGGGCTAGCCATTGGAAACGAATATTAGTTTCCAATGGCTAGCCCTAGGATTCGCATCAAAAGTCCCACCCCCCCCAATTGTGCCAGAGGCTTGGCAATCTCACCTGTCTGGTCCGCCTCCTACTCGCATACCTACGCCGTGAGACAAAATGTCGGAAGGCCTACCTAGTTAAGAAAAAAAAACAATACATGCTTGGGGTTCTACAAGGTTTCTAATGGCATTTATGCAGGCCTTGAATTAATTACTATACATGGTTTTTACATTAAGGTTTTTAAATTGAGACTTCTCTAAAATATACTCACTTCGGATCGAAAGATGTTCCTGATTTTCGTCGTGACCGTCCTTATGTCAACAGGTAGGGAGAGGAAATGCAATGTTTTTCGAGAAGGGAGGGTCAGGGCACAATTTAATCAATAAGTTAGTTACTGGTTTGTGTATTTCTTAATAAACGTCTTCTTTTGTGCTCAATTGTATTTTTTATTTTTCATCGTTAGAGGTGACCTGGATCTCTGGAGTTCGTTGTTTTGTCAGGTGTTGATCACCAAATGGCTACATCTGTATTAATTTGAACATGTATAAATGCTATATCCGTTGGCATCATCACGTGCCCGAAATACTATGTTTATGTATTTTTTACAGTTTTGTGTAGGCTTTGTAAAATCACCACCGTATAAGTAATATTGAGTGTTTTTCCTATAGAAAGAAAATGTATAACGTTAATAATAGTCCTATGTATTTTTGTGATTCACTAGTTAAATCACAGATATCCAGCTCTCCAGTGGTGGGCAACAATCTATATTTACATGTCAGAATACAGTAAACTAAGGTTTACTAGACACTTTCATTTTAATGCCTGAATCATAGTCAATGCCTTTTCTTTTCTTTTTTTACTTTCAGATGAAGTATTCATCATATCATAATATGTTTGACTCCTGACATTGTTTTGTGCACACACATGGCCTGGAATAAGGTGAAGGGGTGTGATTTTGATAATATCACATCAACGATACTAGTCAGACTACCTCCCTACTCCAAATATGATATGAAACTGTAGTTCAACAGATTAGTCTATCTAGCAGGAATTCCACAGTGATGCTACCTTTTTGACAATTGAAGAGCAGTGAAGCAATCTTAGCAAGTTGAAGTTTCTGATGGAGCCAAGTAACACCTAATATGTTCATGCCAAATGCCAATGTCTGCCTTATACATTTGATACCATTTTACCCCCTATGAAATGTATAATTCAGTCAAAGCTGAACTATTACAGCATTTAGGGCTAGGCTATTACTTAAATGTAGAGTTTTGTTGATGGAACATGCACAGCTTAAGGTCTTGGTGACTCATTGCATCTATTCTCTATGATACCAGTCTTTAGTTATGACATATCGTTGTGACTGTCACTTGCAGACTGGTCAGCTTCCTGCTACACCCAGAGTACCTTCACTCTCACAGAGCTGCTGAATTACAAATTAGAAAATGTAGCAAATAATGTACTCACGAGAAAAGTACACTGCCTTCAGTTAACAACAAACACTTTCTTGCACACTGTTATGGGTGGTGAAGATATCTATCTCTACCTGCATGCATTGAGATAAACTATCCTCTTTAAACACTCCAATTCTCTCTCCAGGCTCCACCATGGCCATCTCTGTCCAGTGTCCTGTCAAGAGGTACGTGGTCATCCTGTTCCAGCCGGTCACGCTCACCTGCAACTTCCAGACATCTTCCACGCAGCCGCCCGTCATCACTTGGAGGTACAAGTCCTACTGCAGGGACCCCATCCAGGCAGCCCTGAACCCCAGCAGCGCTGACAACATCCTGTCCCAGAACAACCCTAACTACAACGCCAACATTGAGTGTGCCGACAACATGCGGACAGTGCGCATCGTGGCCTCCAAGCAGGGCAGTGCTGTCACTCTGGGCGAGGAGTACCAGGGGCGAAAAGTCAGCATCTTGAACAGTGAGTTTGACTTTTTGTGATTTCAAATGTGATGTGTGTGAGGGGGGCAAGCGCACCGGTGTGTGCGCGTATGTATGCCTGTCTCTCTCTGTCTGCGTGTTACTTCCATTACAAGGCTCCTATATCAGAGTGAGTCTTGTCTGTTGCCAGTGTCCCCTCCTCAAACCCACCCTACTTATCTCTTTAGACGCAGACCTGAACCTTGCCCAGACGGCGTGGGGAGACAGCGGCGTGTACGTGTGCTCTGTGGTGTCTTCTCAGGACCTGACAGGGAACAGCGAGGACTACACTGAGCTCATAGTGCTGGGTGAGTGGCTCCTATCCTCACAGACCCTTTTTAGAGCACCCCTGACCTGCTGTCATCTTCCACCTGTCCACCACCACCCCGCCTCCATTTCCACCAAGTCATATACTACCTCTCCTCACAGAACTGCTGTCCTATGAGGAACAATCACTCGTTTTCTCTGTGCTAGTTTCCCCTTAGTTCTCTTGGGTTTATTTGTTGAGTTAGCTGGACACCATGTGGAGCAACACAAAATCTAATAGCAGTAGCAATCAAATGTAAAAGATCTTGAAAAGCCAAATCCAATTTTCAGGCAGTTCCACAATTTCCAAATTTGCTATTTGACTCCGGATTCTGTATAAATGAGACGGCACCCATCAAGGCTCAGTGAAGTTTCTCCGGAAGGATCCATGACTTCTATTTTGAAGTGATTCATGAATCATGAACCACTTAGCAGGGACTTCCAAGAAGGACAAGTTGTTGTGAGGGAGACTCAAGAGGGCAAAAGTGTAGTCATTTATTAGAAAGATAGTTGGGGCTTTTTAAAATAATTGTGGCTTTCTTTCTTTCACAGACAGAAAGTCAAATACCACTGATCTCCTGCCTGAGATTGACTTACTGGTTATGGAAGGTACTTTCCAGTTTGCCCATTAAAACCAGTAGAGCTCAACCCTAGCCTAAGAGCCCTGTTTTTTAGTAAACTAGGTCACTGTTTAGGTTCAGTTTCAGGAGAATGACATTTGGCCTGAACCCTCTTGCAAATACCTCACAGCTTTGAATGAGACGACATGTGGTCAATGTGGTTAGAAAATATAGAGTCAAAGAAGCAGCCTCCCTTGAGAAAGGTCGACAAAACTACGGTCTTGCTGGTTTGATTGATCAAGCCTGGTTGACTTTAACAAGCTTGTTGGTGCTTTTATCAAGGTAGTTCGTGCAACGATTTTGTCTGTACTGAATCAAGCCTTTGTTGTCTATTTTTAAACATTACAGCACCTTCAAGGTCTAACTTTAGAATGAGGAACCACATTGCTTAACATCTCAAAATGTGCACTGACAGACAGCTAAAAAGCTACCAAAAAACACCTCTTTAAAATATTTTTTTTTAGGGAAGTCCCCTCACAACAACTCAAACAATGGATAATTAACCCTTGAAATATAAAATTAGTTGGTTGCATTGGTTAAAAAGTTATATTCAACTGTAAAATTTTTCCTCTCCTTCATGGTCGAGACCACAAAACTCTCAGCAGAACATCATGATAGCCCTAAAAGCTGTGACATTGTTGTAATATGGGGCCACTCAGCACATAGCTCTGGTCTGTTTTGTGTTGACTCAAACCGCAAAAGAACTCTTCAGTCAGACTGCAGCCTATGACATTTATAGGAAATGTGTGGTTGAATATATCTTTCAGTATAGTGGCATGTATTGTTTTTCTTTCCCGTGCAGCTAGCTCCCTCATCTGACAGAATGACTCACTGAACCCATTGTTTGAAAAAAATGAAAACCGAAACCTGTGTTATCTGGTTTCTCTGATGTCTGAAATGAACCTCTCGTGTAGATGCTCCATTGTTTACTGCTTGTCCTTGTGACTTTTCACACTACTCATACTGTAGCCTTGCATACTAGACCGACCATTGGACTAGCCAAGCTACAGGTTCTAATACAAATGTTTATTTTTCGATACTAGGGCTCTGTTCTCCAGTGTTCTTGATAGACTAGTAAATTGTCACTTTCTTGTCCACATTTTTGAAGAAGTTAGCTTTGTCAAGTTGGCTTTTTGAACAATGGAAGTCCTCTACTTCTCTGGTTTAAACAGAGCCACAGGAAACCCAGAACTGCATGAACAAGTGCTATGTAAATACAGAAACGTTAATATTCAACCACGCTGATAGTTACCCAGAGAACGCAGAGGAGATGTTTCATTTTGACTGAATGGCACACACATTAGCTTGCCTATACATACATAATTATAATCTCCCCCCCCCTACTCTTTCTCTCTTCCCCCTCTACTCTTTCTCTGTATACAGACTGGTTGTTGGTAGTACTGGTAGTGTTTGGCTTCCTGCTGCTGTTGCTCCTCATAGCAATCTGTTGGTGCCAGTGCTGCCCCCACACCTGCTGCTGCTACATCCGCTGCCCCTGCTGCCCAGAGAAATGCTGCTGCCCTCGGGCATGTAAGTACCACCCTCCACACCTACTTGTCCCTTTTCCACTTGGCACAGAGCATCCTGCTTCGATGCCACTTTCATTTTAGTATGCCCATTCCATTCAACCAAACTCCTTTTTCTCATTTAGTTTCACGTTGTGAATTTGTGACCCTGGCACTGTTTACCTTTCATTTGCCATTCTCATGTACATATTGTTTATACACTATGTGCTGCTACTCTTATCTTCTTGGGGCTCCCGAGTGGCTCAGTGGTCTAAGGCACTGCATCTCAGTGCTAGAGGAGTCACTACAGACCCTGGTTCGATTCCAGGCAGTATCACAACCAGCCATGATTGGGAGTCCCATAGAGTGGCGCACAATTGATCCAGTGTCGTCCGGGTTAGGGTTTGGCCGGGGTAGGCCACCATTGTAAATAACAATTTGTTCTTAACTAACTTGCCTAGTTAAATAAAGGTTAAATCAAAATAAATAAAATACAATTCATAGAAAGACTTAAGGTTTTGCTCACGCACAACACACTGGCAAATGAAGTAAGTTCTCCAGAATATGTATTTACAGTATGCCACCTAACTACAACGTCAATGTGTCGTAACACTGTGAACTCACTCCTCTCAATTCAGTGTACGAAGCAGGCAAGGCGGTGAAGTCAGGCATCCCCAGCAACTACGCCCCCACGCTCTACGCTCCCAGCATGTACGCCCAGCCACCCTACGGAGGGGTCCTGCAACAGCCCGGCATACCCATGCTGCCCTTACCCCAGGGAATGGGCGGCCCCCCACTACACCCCAACGGCTACGGACGGGACTACGACGGAGCCAGCTCGGGTAACTACAGCCCCTCTCCAGTTTTAACATGACAATTAGCTTGATAAAAGCAAGGACTTGATGCGCAACTTTTTTTTCCCTCTGTGGGCTAATCCCAGTATTGCACATTTTCGCAGCAATGTGGTTTTCAATGCTGGTGTGAGGAACCTTTTGATAATCTCTGTTTTTGTTTTCTGCTTGTAGTTGGACATGGCTCCCAGGTGCCTTTGCTGCATGACCAGGACAGTGGCGCAGGAGACCAAAGTGAGTGGTTAAAATGCTTAGTACAAATTCTCAGTCTGTTTGTTTGATTATTTGTGATAATACAAAAGTCTAACCAGAGCTACAGCTCCGCTCCCGAATCATCTCGGGGGCTGAAAAATGTCAGAATATTTCATCGTGTCACCAGGGTTGGGCTCATTACCATTTCCGTTCAGTCAATTCACAAATTAAACTGATATTCCCATTCAAATTTTCCACATTGCTTTTCAAATGAATTTTAGTTTACGAAGCAAACAACCTTTTTTTGTTTACTTGAAATGGAATTGAGACCAACCCTGCTTGTCACAATCTCTCATGATTTACTCCCTTCTCAGCTCGGAGTGGCTACCGTATCCAGGTGGACCCAGATGGGAATGCAACGCGGGCCATCTACTACATGGAGAGACAGCTAGCCAACCTGGACCCCACCCGGTCTGGTGACGCCGCTGGGAATTACAACCGCTGTGAGTCTTACACCTACACATAAACACAGCCATGTCAACTGTACTGTACTGCAGAGTTCGGGGCCTGTAATCACAAAGAGCCTCAGTAGGAGTAGGAGTGCTGTTCTAGGATCAGTTCAATGTTGTGTTTTGTGGGTGTTGTTCAAGTGAAAGGGGGAAGTGTTTGTTCATTTCACATGGAGCCTTCAACTGGCTTCATCAACTTTAATGTGTTGTAATGTTAATGTGATAGGGCTTTTTTAACTCTGACTTGCACTTTATCTCTCTCACTGTCTTTCTTGTGCGTTTCTCCATCCTCTTCCTTTTTCCTTCTCCCCCCCATCTCTCTCTCTCTCTCTCTCTCTCTCTCTCTCTCTCAGTGGATGGGGGATGAGCGAGGAGGTGAGCTCCTTACACGATGACCCACGGGGCCGTGGCGGTGGACGCTCCCAGGCCCCGCCCCTCGCCACCGTGTACGACCAGGACGAGGCCATGAGCACCATCAGCAGCGTGTCCATGCACGGCCAGCGGGGGCGTGACGACTACCCGCGGCGAGGAGGTGGGCCCTCCCCCCACCTGGGGGCCCACGGGCGTGCCCGCTCCATGGACAACCTTGATGACATCGCCCGCCGAGACCGCTACCCCAGAGACCCCCGGGATCCCCGCGACGACTACCCTCCCCACCGCCACGACGGAGGACGAGCCAGAGAAAGGAGAGGGTGAGGTTCTTATTTGGCGCCTCTCTCACTCTTTCTCCTTCTAGTGCATGAGCCTTACTTCTCAAAGGTCAAATCTGCAGAAGATAATGATTCGACCCAGTTGTTTACCCAGTGGTTTTTTTCTCCCCTCAGCTCGGATGATGACTTTAGCAGCCGCGGTGGCTATGACCGCGGCCGTGACTTTGACAACCGCAGACGGCGTGAGCCCTCCCCTGACGACCGTCGCCGCGGAGGCAGCCCGGTCAGTGGTCTCCAGGGGAGACGCAGCCGTAGCCGTGACGACCTGATGGACATCGAACGTGATCGGGAGCGCGGTGGCGGCCGTGGTGGTGGGCGGGATGCCTACGATGATAGCTTTCTGCGGGAAGCCATGGAGAAGAAGCGTCTAGGTGAGCAGCAGAGGGCGAGGAGCCGCGAGCGCCTGGACAGCAACAGCGAACGCTCGGACCGAGGCAGGGCCCCCCGCGGACCCCCTCCACTACCCATGTCCCCGCCTTCCAACTACCCCGACCGTCGCTACGACGACAACTACCCAGCCCCTCACCCGCCTCCCTACATTAGCGATGACGAGAGCTTGACGTCCTCCAAGAAGAGCAACCTACGCAAGGTCAGTCAGTCATCACAGGGTTCTGCATATGGGCGTTGAGCATTCAGGGTGCCACTCAAGGCCACAGCGTTATTTACTGCATTGCCATAATGCCTTATTGATTGTTTCTTTCATAGAACTACTTTCATCAACATAGTTAAAGGGATACTTCAGGATTTTGGCAATGAAGCCCTTTATCTACTTCCCCAGCGTCCGATGAACTCGTGGATGCCGTTTTTATGTCTCTGCGTCTCTCTTGAAGCAAAAGCTAGCATGCTGTTCCCCATAGCATTCCAGTCATTACGCTAATGCTAGTGAAAACTTGTGAAGGGACTGTTCACAAAAAGGGAGCCTATATCTTAGAGACGAGAGAAGAGTTCCACTCTCGGATTCGTAGAGGCTACAGCGAGTTCCTCTGACTCTTGGGAAGTAGAAAGGGCTCCAAAATCCCGAAGTATCCCTTTATTGCTAGTTACCAAAAAAAGTCTAATCATATTTAGCAGAAGAAAATATATATCCAGATCCTAGTTTTGCCAGAATTGTGGTGGCATGTTTTAGCAGGTTTTTCTCATATGTATGCTTGTTGTCTCTAGACTGACAGTAATGCTTATAGTACAGTACTAGGCCAACTCATTCTGTTTGTTTCAACTCTCTTTCTTTTCTTTTCAGAATGGAGCCGTGAGTCGGGAGAGCCTGGTGGTGTGAGACGTTCAGTATCCCCCAGCGTAACTGATCTGTCCCGTAGCACAATTACTAGTCGTCTATGTCAATAGTACTAATGTTGCAAACTTGATACCGTGATTTTATTTTCAATATCTAAACTCAGATATCAAAATTTGATGCTGGATATTTATGTACAAATGACCTTATTGGGGGTAATTTAGTAATTGTGTGCTTCATATTTACTGAAAACATTGTCAGCCTTATGTCCTCTCAATTATTTTTAATGTACAGAATAGCTCTAACTGAAGCACTAAGTGTAGTGTGTGGTTGAACATACCAAGGCTTAATTAAAGTAGCCTACACTGGAATTGCAATAGCCAAAGTAAACCAAAAATGGTTTTCATTCACTCTTTTTAACCATTCATTTTCACCTTACAGTCATCTTACAGTCAATGTGAGTAACCCGGAGCTTTAAGATTGTAAAGCAAGTATTAATTTGAACTTTTAATGATTTACTGTGAGAAGTCATGGATTTTTAAAATGAAAATTAGATCATGCTGTACATTTTAAAATGGAATAGATTTTATTAGGGCGGGAGGTAGCCTTGCGGTTAAGAGCGTTGGGCCACTAACCGAAAGGTCGCTGGTTCAAATCGCCGAGCCAACTAAGTAAAAAATCTGCCGATGTGCCCTTGAGCAAGGCACTTAACCCTAATTGCTCTGGATAAGAGCCTCTACTAAATGACTAAAATCAAATAATAGCCATGTTATTTTTACATTGTTTATCATCGTATTTAGAGTTTTGGATTAGTTTTAACTGTCTGTCCAGCAATGATATTTGTCATGAATAATGTCAGCCATAGGCAGATTATATTTGTTCATTTTAAACATTTTTTTTATTATTGCTATGAAAAATGTACTTACTGCATTGTTGTACAGTCTACTTGTCATACCCACTGTCCGTACTGTGTTGACTGATTTACAACACGCGTAAATTTACAATAAAGCTTTTTCAAAATGCTCAGGGTTTGTTTCTATATAAAAATACAGTCTATGGGGAAAACTTCTACTTAAGTCAAATATTCACTTAGTCATGCGTTGATGTCAATTGGAAACCGGGTGAAAATTCTATAATAGGCTCTGACATGCTGTTCTAGGGAGGTACCACCGGATGTCACTGTCTTGTTTCTGTGGCATGAAGAAGAGCTGTTCGCTGAGGGAGTATCATTTAGGGAATGCTGTATAACATACAGAATGCACACTAGTATTTCAGTATTTGTTTTTGTCTTTATGGGTATCTACTATTTCCACCACATGAACATCATAACCATACTTTCTTTCCTATTTCCATAGATTTTACTCTAAAGGCCTTTCACGTTGCTTGTTCAATCTCCATGTTCAATGTCTGCCAATATGTAGACGTGATGGATGTGCTGTAACACTGGGTCTGACTGAATGGTGGCCTCTGTTTATACCTGTTATTGAAATGTGTTCAGGAATTTAATTGTTAACAAATTTTGCTATGACAAGTCATGAGGATTGGTACTGTATAAGGTAAGAGCCCAGCTGCCACCTGCTTGGTACATCATCTCTGCCAGCACACCAGATTTTGCTGTGTCACCCTGTTTTTGGATAGATCTAATGATATGAAAGCAAATATGCAAACTAAGAGGTATATAGATAATTACAAACCGTGTGGTTCGATCCCTTTATGCTGATTGGCTGAAAGCCGTGCTATATATTGAAATGTTCCACAAAGAGGGCCCAACTATCTTTAAATCAATGTTATTCATTCACTACAACCTGCCTGACACTACAATTAAATGATGTTGCCTATATAAAGACAGTGGTTTATGTTTGACAGATTTATCTTAAGGGTATGAATACATATTAAAAGTAATACAACTGATACAGAATTGTGTTTTTCCTTTGTTTTCTTTGATTGATTCAACAATGGAGAGAGAGAGAAGGAGAAAATGAGAGCGGGAGGGAGTAGGAGAGAAGGCAGATGCCATAGGAGAGGAGGACTTGCTGGTTCCTATCTGCTGGGCATTAGAGCTCTTCACTGGGTGCATATCAACTGATGAGGTAAGAGCCATACCACATGTATGGGACTTGTGTTCTTATGTGTTCTCATTTTAGCTTTAGATTACTGATCTTGATTTTAGTGCAATTATGTTACTTGACTTTTGATTTTGATCACTATTTTTAATTGCATCAGTCTGTTCAGGGCTGTAATACCTATTGAGAGCACGATTGGTCTTGTTGCGTAATACTACTTTATTTGATAGTCTGCTGAAATGCTTCCATTGTATTCCATTGTTTGCCTTTAATACCTCACACTGTATTGCATGCTCTGTATCAGGGTACCATTACAATTCATTGGTTATCACAAACCAGGTTCACAAGGTGTGGTTTGTGAGTTCAGCCTCGCGTCTTTCAAATGTGTTAGCACCTGGTTGTTGGCAGCCACATTCAGGCTTTGGTGACAGGGTGAGTGTGGCATTGTGAGAGTGAGTTGGTGACCTTTTATAACAGAAGAGTTGTTTTCATGTGAAAGCTGTGGAGGTTTGGGACCAGTACGGCTTTAGAAGCCTTGATATAGCAACAGAGTTTCTCTCCTCATCCGTGGTCTTTTTTTAAGGCTGAAAACAACAGCATGACTCACACCAATTCATTAATGCCAAGGGGTGTACAGTATGTTGTCTTGGGTCTATATGCAGCATTGTAACAGAATAACTAGGATAGCTTGATGGGTAGAGTGCTGTTTCATATCCCGTCAAAGTTTTGTACACTTATTCTCTTCTTATTCGAGAGGGTTTGAGCTTTTAGAAAATAAGATGAGGTGCCTCGGGAGAAGGGTCCATTGGGACAACCAGTTTAAACAAATTCAATTCAGTTGATCTTGGCATTGTAACTCAGTATAGGGACAACCAGTTTACACCAATTCAGATGATCTTGGTATTATATCTCAGTATAGAGACAACCAGTTTAAACCAATTCAGTTGATCTTGGCATTATATCTCAGTACAGTTGACTTAGTTCCCAAGATAGAGCCAGAATTGGGTATGAGGCCAAGTGGAGCACAGTTTGGGGAGCAAATCCTCTGTTCCACAGGGACACACGCCAGTAGTGACAGACACATTCAATAATATAGTGGCCCGATTTCTTTGGACCCAACAATGGCTGGAACAGATGGATGTAATGACAACATTATCATTCTATGTCAGCATAATGTCATGAGACTTCAATGATGGTAGAATGTAGCAGAAGGTTCCAGACCTGGGTTTAAATACTATTTGAAATCTTTCAAATACTTTGAGAGTTTGCTCTAGCCTGCATAAAGTGCCAGATGGGGTTTATATTGTTTTGATTATTCTATTGATCCATTAAGCCAGGCAACTTCAATAAAGCACCAGATAAAGTACTTGATTTCAAATAGTATTTGAACCCAGGTCTGGAATGAACCAAGATAGCAAGCTAGTATCATCAGATGATGATGATGAATGTTAATCAATGAGAGAGAAAATAATGAGTTTACGGTTCTTTAAAAAAAAAATATATATATATATATATATCAGTGAGAGTAGTACCCTAAGAGCTTAGGTATTTGACTGTTGTACTGTTATAATCTCCACCCGGGCACAGCCAGAAGAGGACTGGCCACCCTTCAGAGCCTGGTTCCTCTCTACGTTTCTTCCTAGGATCCTGCCTTTCTAGGAAGTTTTTCCTAGCCACTGTGCTTCATTGCTTGCTGTTTGGGGTTTTAGGCTGGGTTTCTGTATAGCACTTTGTGACATCGGCTGATGTAAAAAGGGCTTTATAAATACATTTGATTGATTGATTGATGTCTCTCTACTGACACCCTGTTTCTAAGCATACCAATAACTCACATTTTCTTTTATTTAACCTTTTTTTAACTAGGCAATTCTTATTTACAATGACAGCCTAATTGTATAGCCCCCCCCTCCCCCCCAAGGCCAAACCCTCCCCTAACCCGGACGACGCTGGGCTAATTGTGTGCCACCCTATGGGACTTACGATCACGGCCGTCTGTGATACAGCCCGGGATCGAACCCGGGTCTTTAGTGACGCCTTGAGCACCGCTAGACTGCTGCTCCACTTGGGAGGTCACAAATGACAACCATGCATCTCTCCTGTCCACCAAAGGTGGATGGGTAGGTGTGGATCCTTTCTCAGTGTGTGCTCTGCTCTCTCACCCTCTCACTCTGGCCTGACCATCTCTGTCCAACAAGAGCCCAAAATCCCCTAAACACGCCTACATCATACACTAAAAATAGGGGATGGTGTGTGCATGTATGTGAGAGTAAGTGTGTGTGTGTGTGTGTGCGCGTGAGAGAGAGAGTAAGTGTGTGCGTGCGTGCGTGCGTGCGTGTGTGTGTGTGTGTGTGTGTGTGAGAGAGAGAGAGTAAGTGTGTGCGTGCGTGCGTGCGCGTGCGTGCGTGCGTGTGTGTGTGTGTGTGTGTGAGAGAGAGAGAGAGTAAGTGCGTGCGTGCGTGTGTGTGTGTGCGTGCGTGCGTGCGTGTGTGTGTGTGTGTGTGTGAGTGTGTGAGTGTGAGAGAGAGAGAGTAAGTGCGTGCGTGCGTGCGTGCGTGCGTGCGTGCGTGCGTGCGTGCGTGCGTGTGTGTGTGAGTGTGTGAGAGAGAGAGAGAGTAAGTGAGTAAGTGTGTATTTGGCGATGGTAGTGGATGATGATGGTGGTGGTGATGACAGTGAACTAGAAGAAGCAGAAGAAGAAACATGATTCACTTGAATGCTGCCATGACCAAACAATGGAAGACTAATGTGAGAAATCGTAGAACAAGAAGGGCAATGGGTCGAATTAGCTAATGCCACCAGAAGAGAGAAAAATCCAACGAGAGAGAGAGAGAGAGGAGTGAGAGCAGAGAGAAAAGGGGATTGTTGTGATTAAAAGACAATTATCTGTGCACATCGACTTCCCAGTGTTGTGCGGTGTCAGGCTCGAGCTGTGCTGTTCTTTTCTCCCAGCAGGATCTGGGAGACAATGGCTACTGTGTCCGGAGGAGGAGGGGGGGTGGAGGAGTCTTGGGTGGAGAGAGGTTAAGTCAAGAGGCACAGGGAGCAGCTCCCCTCAACATTGTGTTTTCATGCTCTATTTTCTAATAAAGGCCTGAGCAGGACAGAGTGTGTACTGAGTCTGAAAAACATTAGGAACACCTGCTCTCTCCATGACATAGACTGACCAGGTGAATCAAGGAGAAAGCTATGATCCCTTATTGATGTCAATTGTTAGATCCACTTTAACCAGTATAGATGAAGGGGAGGAGACAGGTTAACCTTAAAGAAGGATTTTTAAGCCTTGAGACAACTGAGTTGTGTATGTGTGCCATTTAGAGTGTGAATGGCCAAGACAAAAACGTCAGTGTTTTTGAATGGAGTATGGTAGTAGGGTGCCGGGCGCACCGGTTTGTGTCAAGAACTGAAACGCTGCTGGGTTTTTCACACTCAACAGTTTGTGTGTATCAAAAATGGTCCCACCACCCAAAGGACATCAGCCAACTTGACACAACTGTGGGAGGTATTGGGGTCAACATGGGCCAGCATCCCTGTGGAACGCTTTCGACACCTTGTAGAGTCCATTCCCGGACAAATTGAGGCTGTTCTGAAGGCAAAACTGTGTGCAACTCAATATTACGAAGGTGTGCCTAATGTTGTATACACTCAGTGTATATCGCAATATCATAATAATATTGCAGTATTATTATCTGGATATGGACATATGCCATGTGCATATCATTGGTTTTCAGCATTTAACCATATTTAGACCTTTCCTCTGGCCCTAAAAACACATGTGAATGTTCTCATACTGCAATTACAGTCACTAGTCAATGGGTCATGTTCAGAAGGCTCCAAATGGAAGCAAACATTTTCAGATCGAGGCTGTGCCACCTGAACTTGCCCCAATAGATTTGTTCAATATCTTAATTTAAGTGGTCATATCATCCATAATATTGTTATTGTTATAATTGTTTGTGTCATGAAATAAATGTTTGTAAATATACTGAACAAAAATATGAACGCAACATACAACAATTTCATTTAAAAAAAACTGAGTTACAGTTCATATAAGAAAATCAGTCAATTTAAATAACTACAATACACAGGTCTAGCAGGGGCGCAGCCTTGGGTGGGCCTGGGAGGGCATAGGTACACCCACTGGGGAGCCAGGACCTGTGTTTTTCCCCACAAAAGGGCTTTATTACAGACATACTGTAAATGCTGAGTTTCTTCAGTTGTCCGGGTGGCTGGTCTCAGACAATCCAGCGAGGTTACACGTGGTCTGAGGTTGTGAGGCCGGTTGGACATACTTCCAAATTCTCTAAAACGTTGTTGGAGGTGACTTATGGTAGAGAAATGAACATTAAATTCAACATGCCAATTGCACTCTCCCCCAAAACTTGAGACATCTGTAGCATTGTGTTGTCTGACAAAACCGCACATTTTAGAGTGGCCTTTTATTGTCACCAGCACAAGGTGCACCTGTGTAATGATCATGCTGTTTAATCAGATTATTGATATGCTACACCTGTCAGGTGGATGGAATGTCTTGGCAAATCTTTTATTTCAGCTCATGGAACATGGGACCAACACTTTACATGTTGCGTTTATATTTTTGCTCGGTAAATATATTGCCCTTCCTTCTTATATAGTACATTTGAGTTGTCAACCTTCAATCTTGGACAAGGTCATAGAAAATTGGGCTGGAGGGAAGGATAGGGCCCCTTGAGACCTGTAAGGGAGTTTTTGACCATGCGTCCATGGTTTATGAGCTGGTCATGCAGGAAGTGATTTGATTTGAGGTCACATGCTCCTCATTGTGCCCTCAAACACCAGTTCAGTATGGTCAAGTTTAGTGACTTTCATTATTCTCAATATCCAGCCGTTTAGAAGATTGTGGTGGAAAATGTATCGGTCAAGCCCTCTTTTGGCCAGGTTAGGTGGCAGCTACAGGTACTGTAGCTATAGTTGAAATCGGTCTATAGATTACATATGGACATGAGTGGCATATACTGTATTAGCCTCTGAGAGGTCTTCTACCACACAACAACTAACATTTCCATACAATGACATTGTTATTTTAATTCCCATCTCTTTACCCTGTTTGTCCCCCTTCTCCCCGTCCCCTCTCCCATTCCCCTTTGGCGTAGTAGTGACCTCAAACAAGGATGTGGCACTCCATCAATCCAAAACAAACGAATATGCTCGGACCCATCCAATGTTAAACGAATGGCCGTGTTGGATGGAAAGGGTCTTGGAGCTCAAAGCCTCACCCACGTCTGTTGGGATGAGTGGGAACAGTGGAGGTCATTGTGGCCAGGGCGGTGCGGGGTGTGCATTTATGAATGGCTGGGCCTCGAGGCAAAGGCACTGAACAATGCTGGTACACTGAGGAGACTGATTTCCATATGGGAGAGGAGGAGGGTGGGCAGTTTACCCCCCCCCCCCCTCTTGATGGGGCATGGTACAGAGAGGAGCGAGAGGTCTCTTCATGGCAGCGCGAGTGGTGGCGTGACGGTTAGCTTATAGTAGTACGTGTGCTTGTTGTTGGGGACAGGCTTGTTGGCGCTGAGGCTAGAAGCCCAAGAGAGGGAGAGAAACGCCTGCGACACTCACCTGACTGCACAGGTGAGTAAAAGCTCTGGACAATATCCTTTTCATGGAGTTAATTGGTCCATGGAGATAGTCGGAGTCAGTTGATCCATGGAGTTAGTTGGTTTTATGGCCAAGATTTATTATTTACTTCAATTGATGGAGGCTATTGACTTGGTTGCTCAGTGCTTTTTGGCCTCTCTGTGTGTCGTACATTTTGTTAGAGATGTCTAGGTCAGTGGTTTTCAACCGGTGTGCTGAATTGTTTTGATCCCTTACTTATAAAGGTGACCTGACCTGTGGAATGCACATGGAATTTTGACTTGGGAGCACCAGTGCGCTCAGATAAAACATTGACAATACATTAATAATATATTGACATTGGCACATGGTTCTATCTGTACCGTTGTTTTTCAAGTCCAATACGCTCAGGCTGGCATCAAGAGCAAAGTCATTTGTATAATTTTACTTTGCCTACGAGAACCATTAGCACAGGCAAGTCTGATTAGGCTAAGCTGTACCACAGCCTCTGCCATAGAAACAAACCGATCATGGCTTTGTGTCCGTGGATGAACCTTTACAATGCAGAAAACCGCTCCTCTCTAGCTCAAACCGTTCAAAACTACCTGAGCACATTTGTTATTTTTTTTGGGGGGGGGGCGTGGAATTCTGGATGCTCTTAAAGGGGTAGCCTACACTCAAATGAATCATAATGAGTAAGGAACTATGCATTAATACATTATACGTTAATAGGTTAATGTTAGGTGTTCTGCCGAAATGTTTATCCCATCAAGGTGTGCCGCTGTTCATAAACGTTTGGGAACCACTGGTCTAGGTGTTGACTTTGGATGAGTTGTTACACCTGAACGACTCTTGCTGTTTCTACAGTGATATTGAAGGTATGAGGAGCAGTGTCTGTATAAGGGTTCAATGTGTCCTCAATAATACAGTGATATAGCAAATGTATTGGATTTCAGTTGTTTTTCATTTAATACTCAGCGGCATGACGCGAAATTGGTAAAACGAGAATGCTTCTCTTCTTGATTTTCATTTGCAGTAAACAAAAATATAAAATACATTCAACGTGATTCTAATGTGAGTGTGTAAGTGAAGTGGCAAATGAGCAAGTGAGTGATCTTGTGATTGAGTATTGTGTGTGTGTGTGTGTGTGTGTGTGTGTGCGTGCGTGCGTGCGTGCGTGCGTGCGTGGGGGCTAGTGAAAGCCATGCAATAATCACAGGACAGATTTTCCTCCGAGTACTACAGAGAAATGAACAGTTCCTGCTTTTGCCAGTGTCTCACCACAATTATTTAGAATTCTGAAAGCAGATACTACAGTAAATGAAGATTCCAAATCCAAATTCGGACGGACTGTTTTGAGCTTATTGTGCCATAATGTCCTTGTGTGCTGAACACATACAAAAGCTTTTTACAGAAACTATATTAAGAGATGTATTTCTTCATGTGAACCTTTGTGGCTAAATAGTCTTAAGAAATAGGTTCCTTTCTCTGGCTCTTCTCCTGCGTGACCACTGATGCGAAAGTACTTTATAGGGAGGAATAAACCAACACACACCTTCAATCTATATGTGGTACAAAAGGAAATAATGCCAGCATAGAAGGTTATGCGAAGGCAAGGGATTCGGACATTGAGGAGGTTTGTGGGAGGATTGAAAATCGCAATACAAATCTTTCTGCTGTAGGTCTTGGCCTCCTGCCTTTAGGGCTATGCAGGTGACTGCTCTGTTTGCCGCCCCCTACTAGGCAGGGTGGAAGAGAGAGAGAGGAGGCCTGTGGTTCACCATCTGTCCACTGTGCTGGGACTGCATTGGGAGGCACTGTACTGGATACTGGTCCAGAGACACACGGCTGCCAGGTAGAGGATACACACATTAGGATAGACCCACACAAATACACTCTTGAATGCATGCAAGTGCATACACACACACAAATGTACTCAGAAAATAAATGCCTGGAATCACACATACAGTACCAGTCCAAAGTTTGGACACACCTACTCATTCAAGGGTTTTTGTCTATTTTTTACTATTTTCTACATTGTAGAATAATAGTGAAGACATCAACACTATGAAATAACACATATGGAATCATGTAGTAACCAAACAAATGTGAGATTCTTCTTCAAATTAGCCACCGTTTGCCTTGATGACAGCCTTGCATACTCTTGGCATTCTCTCAACCAGCTTGGCTGCTTTTCCTTCACTCTGCGGTCCAACTAATCCCAAACCATCTCCAGTGGGTTGAGGTCGGGTAATTGTGGAGGCCAGGTCATCTGATGCAGCACTCCATTACTCTCCATGGTCAAATAGCCCTTACACAGCCTGGAGGTGTGTTTTGGGTCATTGTCCTGTTGAAAAACAAATGATAGCCCCACTAAGCGCAAACCAGATGGGATGGCATATCACTGCAGAATACTGTGGTAGCCATGCTGGTTAAGTGTGCCTTGAATTCTAAAGAAATCACAGAAAGTGTCACCAGCAAAGCACCCCCACCTACTCTGCGTCTCACAAAGGCACGGAAGTTGGAACCAAAAATCTCAATTTTGGACTCATCAGAACAAAGGACATATTTTCTAATGTCCATTGCAAGTGTTTCTTGTCCCAAGCAAGTCTCTTCTTCTTGTTGGTGTCCTTTAGTAGTGGTTTCTTTGCAGAAATTCAACCATGAAGGCCTGATTCACTCAGTCTCCTCTGAACAGTTGATGTTGAGATGTGTCTGGTACTTGAACTCTGTGAAGCATTTATTTGGGCTGCAATTTCTGAGTGGTGGTCCTCATGAGAGCCAGTTTCATCATAGCACTTGATGGTTTTTGCGACTGCACTTGAAGAAACTTTTTAAGTTCTTGAAATTTTCCAGAATGACTGACCTCTTTGCTTATTTGAGCTGTTCTTGCCATAATATGGACTTGGTATTTTACCAAATAGGGATATCTTTTGTATACCACCTCTACCTTGTCACAAAACAACTGATTGTCTCAAACGCGTTAAGAAGGAAAGAAATTCCACAAATGAACTTTTAAGAAGGCACACATGTTAATTGACATGCATTCATGAAGCTGGTTGAGAGAATGCCAAGAGTGTGCAAAGCTGTCATCAAGGCAAAGGGTGGCTATTTGAAGAATCTCAAAACAAAATATATTTAGATTTGTTTAACACTTTTTTGGTTACTACATGATTCCATATGTGTTATTTCATAGTTTTGATTTCTTCACTATTATTCTACAAAGTAGAAAATAGCAAAACCTTGAATGAGCAGGTGTGTCCAAACTTTTGACTGTTACTGTACATGCACACGTAGGAACTGTACAGGCACTGTACATGTCACACCTGCATTTTGTCATCAATTTACCGTTTGTAATTGTGGCCTTATAAGCAGCACTCTACCTCACACAGAATGTGTCATATGGAGTGATTGTGGAGGGGTGGGCTTCTCACAGGCAGCTCCGAGTGCTGTGTGTGTGGGAGGGGAGAAAGGGCTTTAAGACCATCTACTCCTTGGAGTATTTTAGTGGGGGCCAGAGCTTGTGGACCAGCGCTCGTCACAGGCAAACAGCAATGCAAGCTGTGAGCTGGCCTGTTCCGGAGAATTCCTCCAGTTTCTGCCTCACAATGGGCAGTGTTCCGCGTACAGTGTTTCCTTTATTCCTATGAGCCACCAGCGAGCTTCACATACATAAAGTATATGATATTAAGAATACAAATTATCTTGGCTAAGCTGGCTCATTCTCTTGAGGACAGTGGGGCCATTTGTTGTTGGTTGATCATTTGGAATGTGAGTCATGGTAATATGGCAAGGTGTCATGGCCTGTTTCTGCCCTTACTGATTCTGTGTCGATAGTCTCATTGTTGCACTATTCGTCATGGAAATAGCCTACACTAGGGCATATGCACAGTGTACACTGTGATTTTATCTTTGAATAATAATTGATAGAATGAAATTATAGGTATAAGGATGCCTGTGATTATTCTGTCTATTAACTCCCTGTGTTGGCGCTGGGATAATCCAGCCCCCACAGGCTATGTGAAACGTTATAAAGAACAGGAGGAGTGATCGAGTGTACGCCTAGGGAGATTCTCAATTGAGCAAAAGTACGTTCTCTCCTCGACTCCCCCGTCCTCCTCTCCTCTGTGACCCGGAAATCGATAAGTGGTCGAGAGGTTGAGGACAGTGTCAATTCGTTAGTTGGCGAACGAAGGAGTGTCCACAAGAGCATCCTAGCGGCGGCTAGCGCCGTTAGGCCACACCCCCTTTGAATCAGCTGTTGTTTTCTTGAATGAGAAAATCATGCACACATTTAAAAACGATACACTACTTATTATTTTACCATTGAAACGTCTTGCACAACTAGCTACATTTGTTTGTTTTTTATCACTTTACACATTTATTTTGGGATTCCACCTCTAGAAACGTAATTTGCCTGCTGATGCTTGAGTGGAGAAGGAGAGTCTCATTTCATACAAGGACATTTGTTTCCAGATTCCCTGGACAGAGGAGAGGATGCAGGAGGCGAGCAAAGCCAATTGAGATTCTCCCATAGACTCCTAAAGGGGAATTTGTGTTGCAGTCATTTATACAATGTGAATGTTTCTAGAGTGAAAGTCCACACTAAGGTCATTGCTTACGCTGTACATTTCAACTACAGTGTGTATCACAATATAGAACTGTGACCTGTAGCAGTGTAATGTTGTTATAACTGTATAACACACAGAACCCGACAATCATGAATAAGAAAAAACTTTATAAAATGATTTCATCAACGTGTTATTTTTGTCTCAATACCATTAACTAAAGTATAGTAGTTTGGAAATGTTGCTGTGCCAACAGTGCTAACAATGACAGTGCGATAGTGGTCAGATTAGCAGATGAGCATGCATACACTCTCAGCTCTTAGGAGGAACCCTCCCCATGTGGACACACACACGTACATACACACACAGGCACACGCACAGGCACAGGCACAAACAAAAAATTACCATGGCGCAGGGAAACACTGCTTTGTCCCAACGGAACAACAGAGAGTGGAGGAGGATGGGGGGAGGAGAGAGGAGGGGGCAGGGAGGAAGGTCACATAGCTCTCGTGGCGCCGTAAGGGCCACTGTGCGTAGTGTGTTGGCACGCCATGTGCTGCGCGTGTGTGTAGGGGTCTGTGGCATGCTGCACATTCGTCTGTACAGGCTCCAGTCTGTGAATGAGGTATTCACTCTGACTCTACCAACCTCCCCCACCCAGGCCTACTTAGCCCATCCTCAATTGTGTTTGTGTTGGGATTCCCTTGAAAACATCCATGGCTTGGTGGATGTCATCATTTGGCCTATGGCTTAATGGCTCTTGGATACAGTGACTCACGCCACTTAAACTGTAACAACCGCTCCACTATGAAATAGAAGTATTCTTTGTTGCGTTGATATGTAAAGTAGGGGGTCCTCCTAGTTGCTTGCTGGACCCTGTTGTCATCCCACATCCACAAACATACCTTATGTGGGAAAATATTTGGTGTGTGTCGTGTGTCCAAGGGAATTCCCAAAACATTTTACAACACCAATATACTTATTTTTTAGTAATAAAAAAAGAACCGTCGTTGTTCATTTCTAGATCAAAATCCCATGGTTAGCATCTTTTGGCTTAGTTTTAAAAAAAGTTTTTTTACTCATTTTGGCTGCAAACGGTAGTCAACGAGGGCACCGTACAATAACTAAAGCCTCTAGCTGAGGGGGATGTATGATTCCAATGGAACTGTTTGGAAATTGAGAATATTCTCATCTGTATTGGTATACACCCAGCCATGCTCCTCTCGTCATAGTCACTAGTCATAGTGATATTATGACTCAACTTCACCCTGAGGTCACTGGCTCGTTGTGGATACAATAGGTTCTAGCGGGGAAGTTATCTAATGCTAGCAGGGTTACTTTGACCTGGTTGTGAGAGTCAAAGGCCTGGTCCATGGTCTGAGACAGACTGGCCACAGCAGAGAGGGCGGTAGAGGACAGGAATGTGTGGAGTGGGTCTAGGAAAAGGCAGAGAAATGTTTGAATTCATATTCCAAACTACCCACCACACACATTCACCACAGCCTGCAGCTCACACAGTCGCTCTCTTTCCCTCTTTCCCTCTCTCTCTCTTTCTGCCTCTGTCCCTCTTTCTCTCCCCATCCCCTGTCCTAGAATCCATAGAACCCGGCAGACAGGATTTTACAACCTGCGGAGATACACAAGGGAACTACACGCCCGGGGAGAACGTAGAACCAACAGAACCGAGGGGAGGAACCGAAAGGGAGCCGGAGCCTGGTGCTGAAGCTGGTATGAGGCAAGTGGTCTGTGGCTGGTCTCTGTGCTGGCCGTTTGTCTGTCAATCAATGGCTCTCGTTGTTGTTGCTGGTGGTGTCAGTGCCCTGCTCTCCGGGCTATTCTGTTCATCCCGCCATTGCTGATGCATTTGACTCTCAGCTCAGACACAGTCCCTTCTCTTGGGGTTTTGTCTAATGCAGATGGTACAGCTTGACGGTACAGCTTGACGCAATGTTTAAGAAATATTACTGGCATTGGCTATGATTGCCCTGACCTAGAGCTTCATGGTTTGGTTTGAAGGGGTCCAAGTCAACTTTATAAGTGATCTGTATGTGGACCGTATTTTTTACTTTGGATTTTAAATGTGTATGTCTGTGTGTATAAGTGTTACGACACAGTTTGGAAATGCGCACGAGCATGCTGTTTGTGTGCGTACAATCTCATGTTTGAGAATGGGATGTCCGTGTGCCTCAGCCCAGAATAACCTCTCGCGGTTGTTGCCAAACTGCCTAAAACCAACAGAATTTGCCCTTATTTTCCGTAGGAACACAGCTTATCAGCCTATAGACTGTCTGGGGACGTAGTGATGTGTTAATCATGAAGCTCTCCAACACAATCCACTCTTAGGCCCACCATCTGCAGCCACCGGCTGCTCGGAGGGGGGCCAAAGACAAGTCATTGCCTCCATAGCATCATGGATGACATGCAGGGGGAGACACAGACTGGTAGATACAGAGTAAAGGGTCCAAACAACCAACGGACCAAATGATGATGGTTGATGCCATGATGTAATGTAACGGATAAGGGCCTAGGGACTAGGGTAGTGAGTCATGGTTCTGAACAGGTCCCAACAGTGACTGTC
This sequence comes from Oncorhynchus tshawytscha, assembly GCF_018296145.1. Lineage (NCBI taxonomy): Eukaryota > Metazoa > Chordata > Actinopteri > Salmoniformes > Salmonidae > Oncorhynchus > Oncorhynchus tshawytscha. The sequence continues at coordinate 21,789,446 of NC_056431.1, forward strand.
CGTCGAAGACCTGGGACTTACGTATGAATAGCCTAATTAGTGACTCTACTAGCACTCCCACTACGGCGCGGCCAAACAGGTGCCGTCTGAGAGAGAGAGTGTGCGTCACCATGTCTATGTGCCAGTGCCAGTGAAGAGCCTGCTGTCCATCTAAGGCAGCAGGGCTGATGTCATCGCCTGATGCTGATGTCACTTGTGTGTTTTAATTTTAATTAATTTTTTTACAGAGAAGTTAAGGGAGAGGGCTGTTGAGGTGTCTGGGTGTGATTGGGCACCCTCTAGTGAACATTACTACTACTACTACTGCGACCACTAAGCTGAGGAATCAGATATTTTCTGTCTTGGCTACTTTTCGCCCATTAAGCAATTCAAGGTAATAGTCAGTAATGTCTACTGTCTTTTTACACACAATTATGTTGACATATGTCATTGTTACCTGAGATAAAAGCGACATAGGCTCGTAAGAATATGTAAACAAACAAAAAAAGACATTTAACCATTGCAGCTATATGTCACCACATACTTATATGTCACTATAATATTATATTCAATATATATCACATAGCATTGGGCTCCATTGGTCCAGAACAGAATGGTAAAGTGTGAAGTTGCAGATGTGTAATTGAGGTCCGTTGTCTGTTGCAGAGGCCTCTGGTTCAGGGTTAAATAGACACCATGTGGTGTTTGGAGCTGCTTCTGCCGCTGTTGCTAATCGTCAAAGGTAAAACTTGTATGTTTCTCATTCCCTCTTGTCAGTGTGAATAACTACTCGATTACATCACAATAACTAAGACTGTAAATTCCCTTGAAGACTACAGATGTAATGCTAAGAAATCCAGTAATCTAGATATGCAATTGCAATGTGAAACTGATTGACAGTTGACTTTTTAGAGTGTGTCAAACTTACAGCAAACAACACTAAAACAAAAGGGTACAGCATTGTCACAGGGTCCAACTGGCACACATGGCAGCAGGGAATCAGCCTACTGTTCCAGTGCTTTGTGATGGCTGGCTGGCGTCCATCTTGGTTCAACCTAGTCCCTCTCACTTAAACAGTGGTGCCAGTGGTGAGAGTGAGACATATGCTTCCTCCACATAGGGTCTCTGCTCTTACCGGCTCAAGCAGGGATAACATCATGATATCATTCTCTGTTCTCTCTCTTTGTCTCTCTGTTCATCTTTTCTCAGTGATTCCATTTGAAACTCTGGATGTATTGTAGAGTTATTGTTCATTAATATAGTATACAGTTTCGCTCTCAATATTCCCATTTCCAATCTTAGTCCCATATCCCTCCTTCCCTCCCTCAGATGTCAGTGGCCAGTGGAACGTATGGATACCCAGGGACATCTCAGCCATGACCAACTCCTGCGTGGTCATCCCCTGCACATTCATGTACCCGTCCGGTATCCGTCTGCACTACGGCATCCACGGAATCTGGTACTTTGGCCAGCCCTACCCCCAGCTGTTCCCACCTGTGGTGTTCAAGACGCGCACAGAAATCGTACATGAAAGTTACCAAGGGCGTACCAAGCTCATCGGGGACCTGCACCAGAGGAACTGCACTCTGCTCATCAGTAATATTGGTACAGAGCACTCAGGGAGGTACTACTTCCGTGCCGACCTGGGCGGTGCCAACATCTACACCTACCCAGACTTCTCTGAGCTCAAGGTGCTGGGTAAGCCTGCTGAGAGACCCTGAGAGGCCATTTTTATAATTGAATGTGCCACATTTATGGGCTGGTTTGCCCTAGCCTGGTACCATATATGTTGTGCTGTCTTGTCAACTACTGTGGACACTGACAGTAGGAGATGGCAAGCAAAAATAGATCTGGGACCAGGCTAGGATTGCACTATCTGTGATTATAATTATTGTAGTTTTAACGAGAATAGGTAAATATTGTGAATTGGTGAATTTTCACTTGTTCACTTATGTCCTCTCTGTCCCCCAGACCAGCCGAACATTGACATCCCCGAGGAGATAGTCGCTGACGAGAATCTGGAGTTGACCTGCTATGCTCCAGACAACTGTCCAGAGAATAGCCCAGAGATCCAATGGATGTACACAGACTACCTGCCTGAACCTGAGTATACCTCAGACTACGTGGCAGAGAGCAACACAGCCGTGCTGTCCAGCACGCTCACCTTCACCCCCAGGCCCATGCACAACGGTCAGCTGCTGGGCTGCAGGGTCTCCTACCCCAACACCACCCTGGTCTACGAGAGACTCATCTCTCTGGACGTCAAGTGTAAGTGACCAACTGACCGTTGCAGAACCATTGTCAATATCGACAGTCACCCATTATTCTCCATCTACAGCAGAAGGATAACAACTTGATTTAGCAATGTATTGCATGATTGCGACATGGTACGCATTGGGTATGTTAGCCTGGCATCCAGAACCTGTTTTTTTACGTTTCATCTTTGTTTTTCTTTGAAACAATGATGAGCGCAGTGTTGGGTCTGGTTTAACCAGGTTATACACTTGTCACTTTTACAAGTCTAACCCCACCTTCCCCTTCCTTTCACCCCAGATGCCCCTCGCTCAGTGTGGGTGAACGTGTCCGCGGAGGTGATGGAGGGCAGCTCGGTAACGCTGCACTGCGAGGTGGACAGTAACCCTCCTCCCAGGATCTCCTGGCTATTTGGGGACCAGCAGCTGCTGTGGGACAGAGCCTCCAATGCCTCGCTCTCCCTGGAGGACTTAACCCCCTCTCAGGAGGGTATCTACACCTGTGTGGGGGATAACGGCTACGGCGTCATGAACACGTCCATGTATCTGGCCGTCTTGTGTGAGTGTCATTGTGCAACATGGTGTTTGTGGAATAATCAAAAATAGTTACATTTAATCATTGTAGTTATACAGTATGTCAACCAAGCTGACATTTTAGTTTCTGTCACTTGCATATGTGACCGACCGGTTCGAGTCGGTCTTATTTAGTCAAATTTGAAACAGTGTTTTTTTTACATTGGATAAAAGTAGAGACTAGAAAATGGTATATCAAACATTAAAGTTGAGGAACAATGTCAAACTAATTATGCTTTGAAAGTTGATTAACTTGTAACCCCACTTTTAAGAAAATGGCACTTGAATGTTTTGGTAGACCTACTGGAGAGCTCTTCTTTGTCTACACCCATTCAGCATTGTTCACACCCTCTTAAGACATAGCCTCACCCATCTCTGTAAGGATTCACATGTGAGGCCATGTGCTAAACAGTGAGTATGGTCATGTACTAAACAACCAAAGATTTTAAGACTATAGGCTGGTTTATACTACTTCTATCAACATGTCTGTATACAGTTAATTATTACAGGAAAATAAACTCACAACAAGATTATTATTTACATGTTAATGGTTCGCTAATTACAGAAAATAGCTTATGGTTTCATTTTTTAACTTGGACACTGTCTCGTTGGCCTAACGTTATATCCTAATTTGATTTTGGGGCAGGTCATGCTGTTCTTCACATTACAGTCTCTGGTAAACACACACTATAACAAATAAAATCAAAGTTTATTTGTCACATGCACAGGATACAGAAGGTGTAAACTGTACAGTGAAATGGCTAATTGCATAGTGGAGTCTTTTGTTTAGACATGTAGATAACTAGCTATCTGGCTAAACAATGAACCATTATCCCAACTCATAGCATTAGTACCCTGCATGAATCTACAGGTAGCTTTACTAGCAAATGGCTCTGCGATACGAATAATATTACTACACAGATCCTACACGTAATATTTGCTAGCGAGCCAGCCAGCTAACGTTAACTAGCTAGCTAACGGTACGCTTTAACTTGCAATGAAAATGACTTTCTGACAAAATTAGAAATGTATAGTATCTGAAAATGTAGCTAGCTATACTCTCTTACAGTACATGGATGAACGCTTCTCCCTCTGTCACGGATTACATGGTTGCCCTTAATTATGAAGATGTAATCCGGAGACAGGTGTTTTATACAGCAGACTTCCGTGTTTTCTTTTTGACTCCCTCCACATTTGCTATAAAACGCTTACATTTTCTCCATCTCCTTAGCTATCATGCTCTGCTTCCACAGGGAATTCCACTGATTTCAAAACTCGGTCCTCCAGAAAGTGGAGAACTATCTTTCAGAAAAATCTGTGTTAGAAAGGATGACCTAGACATACTGAGCAACTCATTATAGACAGAAGCATACATGGCAGACCAGTCCGAACTCATCTCTCGGCATGTCCAGCCCATCCATTATCTCAGCCTGTCCAGCCCATCCATTATCTCAGCCAATCATGGCTAGTGGGAAGGTTCCCTCTTTTTCCGTGGCTAAACCAACTAGGCTCGTAATTTAACAATTATATTCACATTTACAGATGGCATACAAGTTTGATATTAAGGCACATGAAAGTGCACATAATCCAGAAGGCATTTCTGCCCCAAAACTTATTTTTATGAATAAAAAAAAATAAAAAAATGTTCAAATGTGTCTTCTGTGAAGTAGTAACGCGCAATATATATAACAATGTATTAGTTATGTGATAAACCTGGCCCATAGCTTCCTGCTCTTGTTGATACACAGCACACCATTTCATCCTCTGTAACTGACTCCTTTGTTAAACTCCTTTCTTTCTCCTCATTTAACTCTACTTTTCATCACCTCTCTATACTCCTTGCAGACCCTCCCAGTGAGCCAGTGGTAAATGGCTCCCTGACCATTTTGGAAGGTTCCTCCATCTCCCTGCAATGTAGCACACAAGGCAATCCCACGCCCACCCTCACCTGGCTGAAGGACGGGGAGCTGGTGGGCACCATCACGGCCGCGGAGGTGTCTGTGCTGGAGCTTCTGAAGCTCAACCCTCAGGGAGACGGACAGTACCGCTGCCTGGCAGAGAACGAACACGGACGAGCCAGCAGCTCCCTCAACATCACTGTGGAATGTGAGTGGGTCATCATGCCATGTTGTATCATAACATATGGTATCATATCACACCGTATTGTACCACACTACATTACACTACGCTACACCATCCCATCCCACTCTACATGTCAGTCATAGCCCTACCTCCACCCTCTCTTCAGACGCCCCAGTCCTTCTGGACGAGTCCAAGTGCACAGTGGTGAGGGAGGGAGTCCAGTGTGTTTGCATGGCTACGGGTAATCCTGAGCCAATCATCGAGTTCTACCTCCCCGACAAGAACATCACCGTCAACGACACGGACGGCCGCTACAACTACTACACGCACACGGACGGCCACACGTCCACGGGCATGATCAAACTACGGGAGAAGGGCGAGCGCCTGGGCAACAGTGCTGTCAATGTGCACTGCAGCATTAGCAACATGTACGGGTCGGAGAGCTTTCATCTGGAGCTACAGCAGGAGAGTGAGTACACAAGTTCAGGTTCATGGTTAAACACAGAACTGCATACCATTAAAAGGCAAACAATTGTATAGCCAAGCATACATGAGAGATTGAATTGAAATGAGATGTGTAGCACCTTTATATGATATGTAGATTGACTGTATAAGTAAGACCACCAACTGGCTACCCCATTGGCTTGATATTGAAATGGCATTATCTCGAAGTAAATCAGTTGTAGTACCATGACCTAGTTAAACAGTATTTTCTGTTTCTACACTGTCTTCAATATGATGTTCTTGTCTGACGTTAGAGAAGTACATGATGGCAGTGATCGTTGGCACCATCGGTGGAGTGGCTGTCATCGCCTTCATCATCGCAGCAGTGAGATATGTGGGCCATAACAACAAGAAGTGAGTATCCACCCTTCGCTAACTGTGACAGGGGTCGATGCGAGTTACAGGTAGTCATTTCCTGTTTGAATTGACGATAAGGAAACACTTCAGCCTAGCCATCCATTCTAAAACACCTCTGTGTATTCATGAGCGAATGATTGATCGATGGACGCACGTGAGAATCATGGTCATTAATTATGCTAACGCCAGAGCGAGTTAGCGGGTTAGCAAGCCAGACTAACCGTAGCCTATAGTTTGCAGGCTCAATTCCCTGCTTTGATACTGCTTTGTACCCTTGACCTGCTATGCTAAAAATACAGCCATGGTAGCCTACTTAACTAAGGTGCTTCAGCATTATAGCTATACATCACATTCAGACAAAAGCTTTTACAGGAAGTCGCTCTAAGAGAGGGTGTCAGCTCAACCGCAACTAAACCCATGAAACAATAACCACAACCATGAACGTCGACCACAACCATGAACCATAGGCCTGTAGATCATTAACTATGTGGGGAAACAGGCCCTTGTTTTAAAATGGATGCCCAGGCTTGGAGTGTCACCCTGAGTTAGTTAGTGGCCATGAGACCGAGTCTGATCTTGTGACTCCACCCCCCAGAGAGAATGGAAACCCTGGGCAGGACCTGGTCTCTAAACTGGAGAACCCAGCATTGTACTACAGCACAGTCAAGAAGGACAAACAATGTTTGAGGAAGAAAGTGGTGAGACATGTTGATGATGATGACAATAATGGAGATAATGACCATTCTCAGATCTGTCTTAGACGGGAACATGATAGCTTACCCGTTGCTGATACTGATACTATACTCGTTCAAATCATGTCCCATTTTTGATGTACAGTAAGGTTAATTCCGTGGAGATACTCATAAATACTCATAAAACTTCTCATGTTAAAGAGAACATGTAAACTTCTCCAGCCAACTACTGGCCTAGCCGGAGAATCCCAGTACCACTATAGCTATCAGTCCCAGTACCACTGGGGTAGCTGCGACCAAAGCCTTTCCAGACCACTGTTTTCTGCTTCATCGCTTCTCTGCGTTCTTCTGTCTCTTTTTCTCTTTTCTAACTCTTGCACAGCTTAAGACAGAGCTTCTGGGCTCAAAGTTTAACTCCATTCTAGAGGAGAGCACGGTAAGGTTCCTGAACAACCCCGCCCCAACCCCAACTCCAAGTCTCAGTGGTAGACAGCATCCCTCACACACCCCAGACAGCAAAATTATACGATGGCCCAAATTCGGCCATTTTCTAAAATATTATGATTTACCGTTTGGCCGAGTTAACCACTTGGTGTTATGGTCCTGAAGTGGATCTGTAGCATGAAATGTCCAGACCTTGCCCGGCAAGGTGGATGTGGTCCACCTTCTGACCAAAAGTAGCCCAATAACTATGGGATGTTGTTAGGGCCACTTAAATCAAGCCAGAGATGGCCCATAAGCAAAGTGCCAACCCTCCCCCAGTTCGCAGCTCCTACATTCGGACCATATCTGGGCCATATGACGCATTGTGGTGCCAAAACTGAGCTATACTATATGTGTCACCAAACAACCAGATCTGGCCCATATTCGTCTGCTGTCTGAGATCCGCTTCAATGCGCTGTATCTCCTTTCATTTCCACGGCTGTTGTTGCATGGCTGCCTCGATACTAACAGGAAATGCTAAACCGCCTCAATCTCCTTGTCTTACGCCTCTGCTCACCAATAACCACTAACCCTCCTTTCTCCTCTTTCAATGTCTGTCATGTTATTCCTTTATACACTCTATGTTCTGAGGTGTCAATGGCTTTGGTGGCACTGCGCATGTATAACCTGTGAGTCTGAATGGGCCTTCTCTCTTTCCATACCTTCAACAGGGAGAAGACGGGGATTATCAACCTGTGGGCTCTATGGCAGAACTGGAGAGGCAAGAGCTGAACTATGCCGCCCTGGAGTTTCTGGGGGGGCGCTCCAGGGATGGGGGGCCTCAGGGAGGGGGGATGACGGCAGCGACTACACCGAGATCAAGGCCAAATGAATCGCGATCCTTCCCTGACCCATCGTCACCGCGGGACACAGTGGCAGCCATGTTGTCGCCCCCTTCCTCACGTCATTCACCCCCTCTTCAAACGTCTTCCCCCTCCCCCGTGGACACCATCACCACCCTTCACCATCACACCGAGATCCCCCATCGTCTCCCCCCATCCCTGACTCATCTCAAATGATGTCCCCGTTAGTTGACCCCCAAGCCTCCAGGGGGAGCCCCAGTGACATCTCGCCACCCAGGACTGCTGGTAGCTACTTGCAAGGTCGGAACACGGCCCAGTGGACAATGTAAAAAGATCTTTGTATTATCAGCAGCTGTCGGTCTCCCAGCTCTTACCCTACTGGTCATAGTCAGAAAATGTCCTCATAACAGGTACAATGTGTTAGTTACTGTACTGTATCATCTAGATTCAATGTTGCTATTCCCATCTCTATACCATTAATTGTTGGCATTGCTATCAAGCTTGGGACACAGTAACACATTTTCTGGGTCTCCCCTTCAGTATGTCACCCTATATCATACTTATAGCTAGCCTGGTTAAACCAGATTGAACGCTGCGCTCACCAGTTTTCCTGTGAAAGGCAACGCAATCAGCTTGGATACCAGGCTAACTATCTAGATCTGTCCATTATAGTCCTTCTCCACTGTGTCCGCTGCCAGTCGAAGTGTCCGGGAAAGGGGTGTATTTTGTGCTTTTTATTTTCTTATCTCTATTTCTGACCCTGGATCTGGAGGAAATGAAGGATCTCTTCTCTCTTCCTGATCCAGTGGTTGTCAACACTGACCAGTGTTCAACAAACGTCAGGCCTGATATATATCCAACTGAAGCCAGTCATCTTCATCTCACATATTCTGTTCCCACATATAGTTCAATAGTGATGTGTGCTGTGACTCAGTGGCTTTTGATGATGATGAGAAATTAATATTTATTTGATTTTATATAAAGACAGAAGATGGATACTCTTAGAGGTTTGTCCAGCCTTGAACACAAGGTTCTGTTCGTCCAAGAAGTGGGCTGATTTTTTAGTTCTGATGCATTATAAGCACTGGTTGAGTTGTGGTTTGCTCTTCGGGAACTGTGCCGGGCTAACACAGAATGTTCTGTTTATGCCGTTGCCCATGATTTAATTATAGTATTTTTGGACGATTTCTCTGTTTTGCTAAGGATAAGTGTTAACTTATCCTTAAACGGGAACCAATGGGTTAGAATACATTTTTGGATCAATCTGGCATACATGACTCCACTGTAGCACTTGCACAGCAGGCCAAAATGTATCTGAGACAATGTGTGTGTGTGTGTGAGGTGTGTGTGTGTGTGTGTGTGTGTGTGTGTGTGTGTGTGTGTGTGTGTGTGTGTGTGTGTGTGTGTGTGTGTGTGTGTGTGTGTGTGTGTGTGTGTGTGTGTGTGTGTGTGTGTGTGTGTGTGTGTGTGTGTGTGTGTGTGTGTGTGTGTGTGTGTGTGTGTGTGTGTGTGTGTGTGTGTGTGTGTGTGTGTGTGTGTGTGTGTGTGTGTGTGTGTGTGTGTGTGTGTGTGTGTGTGTGTGTGTGTGTGTGTGTGTGTGTGTGTGTGTGTGTGTGTGTGTGTGTGTGTGTGTGTGTGTGTGTGTGTGTGTGTGCAAACAGTGCTGAAAGATCAGCGAACACGGATCACTGTGGCTGTTTCAAAGTATCACTTTACCGGAGACCGCTTCTCCCAAAATGTCTTCTTCAATGGTTGTGAATTGTGAAATCGAAGCCTAATCCTATAAGGTTGTATCAGATGAGGCGTTTGAGTGGCACAACATTAAAGCTGATATACCAGTTGGTTGTGCTGTTCAAATATACGCGATCAACTCATGTAATGTAATCCCCAAGCTCACTAATGGCATCACTTGATAACAATGACTGTTAATACAATATTAATAAGCTGCATATGGATGGGTAAAAAAGATACCAGTATACATTATGTAAATAAATACCCTGCATGACTATTATGCTGTCAGCCATATGTGTAAAAATACTATGGTATGTACAGTACATGCTCAGTATTACAACAATGATTTACACAGGCAAGTCGGATACAGGTTTGGTAACACTTTAACTGACTTCTCTGTCATAAGGGTGACATAACGCTGTCATAACATAACACATGTCATTTTCGGTCGTGAAAACCGATGTCAAAATACTGACAACCCTTTACACTGTCATGACACAAATGGATATTTATGTAAATTAGTTGGCTAGCTGTATCCTAAGCCAATAAGCTGACTGAAGCAAAGATTTGTGCCATGACAGTGTCAAGTCAGTGGTCAAGCTTATGTCAGCTGTCATGACTGTTAACAACATATTTTATGTAATTGTTCTGACATGGTTTAGTCACTAGAAGTAATGTCAGAGGGCTCAAGATGTGTTACCCAACGTTGAGACATGCCAATATGGACATCAGTTTAGTAACACTTACTGTCGTCAGTTCTCTTGAACACCTCATGGGGGGTTAAGTTCTTTCTAAACCTGGAAACAAAATGGAGAAGCGCTGTTCATGTCTTATCTAATTTGTTTGTCACATAGTGTGTTGGAAAGCAGATTTGTACTTTCTTTACTTTGTGGTATTCATTATTGTTATTGTGATTATTTTTTTATATATATCTTTGACACAATAATTCCGATCAGAATTCTGCAATCCTTCTGCAAATTACCACACTTTTCACTTAATGACAATATGAGCTCTATGATGATGTTTGATCACTCTCTTTATTTTACAAGTCTGTCCCGCCTCAAGCAAAGCCATCTTTCTTTGGTTCCAAACAACAAATAAATAAAGTAAACAACAGAGAATGTGACCCGCTCAGTTTATCTATATAGTGCGTTATCTGTTCTCTCATACTCAAAACAGTAAGGGAAATACACCCCAAATACATTCTATATCTCCATGTATTAGTATGACTTTATTAATACAGTATGTACCAGTTATTCCTCCCACACCAGCCCTCATTGTTTGCAGAAGCGACATCACACAAAGCTTTTCTTTAAACCATTTCACTTGATAATATGTGCAAATGTGTTACTGTGATTATCTACATAACATCTTTATTAACATAGTTGAACATGAGGAAGATAACAAAAACTTGTAGCTTCCTTATGTGCTTTTACTTAAAATACAACATAATTTGGTTAAAATTTTGCTTTTTCTTTGTTGTTGCATAAAACCAGAGACATTAACTCAGAAAAAAGTTTGAATTCATTCACATAAAAATGGTTTCTGCGCTTCCACACACACCAAAAAACCTAAAGCAATGGAACATTTCATTTAAGGTTAGGCATTAGGTTTAGCTGTGTGGTTAAGGCAAGGGTTAATTAGGTTTAACATCAGATGTTATGACTTGGGGCTGTGTCAGCTATTGACCACTCTGCAGAGCTGCCTCCAGAATGAGATTCATGCCAAAAAACAGTAACCTGTGACTTGGTGCCAAGGGAGCTGTTGTTGTGGAGGGTTGTTCAAGAGAACAACGGCTGGCAATGGCATGTAGGATTTTCTACCAGAAACCCTCCTGTTTTCCCATCGGACCCGGAATTGGAACTGGTAACCCTCCGGTTGCTGGCTCGTCTCTCTAACTGGTAGGCTATGGTCTCTAGTTGCAAATTTCACTTAACATAACGGAGCTAAAAGGATTTCCTTGAGTATCATTTACCTTGCTCAGACAGTCCTACATTGCATCATTTATAGATAAAACATATATATAAATATAACAATGATAAGAATTTGATCTTTATTTAACTAGGCAAGTCAGTTAAGAACAAATTCTTATTTTCAATGATGGCCTAGGAACAGTGGGTTAACTGCCTTGTTCAGGAGCAGATATGTACCTTGTCAGCTCAGGGATTCGATTTTGCAACCTTTCGGTTACTAGTCCAAAGCTCTAACCACTAGGCTACGCTGCCGCCCCGACCTTATGCCATACTTCCCCATGTGTGAAACTGTGGGATTGTAGTTTTACCTTTTATAAAATTGTACCGAAACTTCCTGTTTTCATCACAGATGTCATGATTTTTTTTATACGTTATGGCTTTACTAGTAAAAAACGTTGGATGGAAATGTGTTTACTGATATACTTTTTCTTGATCAATTGTCTTTTCACACTTCAGGTGACATTTTCAAAGTGGAAAATAAGTACAAAAAATACGATGAACTTCATAATTGTCACGCTTCAGGTAAGACCCAAATGCAGACTGTGTTGAAGTAACAATGTTTATTACAACAGGGGCAGGCAAACGACAGGTCAAGGCAGGCAGGGGTCGATAATCCAGAGTAGCAGGTCGAAGGTACAGGACTGGAGGCAGGCTCAGGCTCAGGTCAGGCAGGGGTTGGTAATCCAGAGTAGCGGGACGAAGGTACAGGACTGCAGGCAGGGTCAGGTCAGGCAGAGGTCGGTAATCCAGAGTAGCAGGTCAAGGGTACAGGACTGCAGGCAGGCTCAGGGTCAGGTCAGTCAGAGGTCGGTAATCCAGAGTAGCAGGTCGAAGGTACAGGTCTGGAGGCAGGCTCAGGCTCAGGTCAGGCAGGGGTTGGTAATCCAGAGTAGCGGGACGAAGGTACAGGACTGCAGGCAGGCTCAGGGTCAGGTCAGGCAGAGGTCGGTAATCCAGAGTAGAGGCAAATGTACAAGGACAGCAGTCTGGGTCAGGGGCTCAAAAACTTGTTTCACCTCTGCCACGAATCCCTTCAGACTGAGGCAGACGACAGATTGTTGCTCCCACACCACCGTGGCCCAGGCGAGTGCCCTCCCGGAAATCAGCATAATGATATACACTATCCTCGTGCGGTCCGAGGAGAACGAAGAAGGGTGCAGCTCGAAAACGAGGGAGAACTGGGAGAGAAAGGCCCGGCAGGTTCTGGAATCTCCATCGTAGCGCTCCGGGGGAGGTAAGCAGGGTCCCAGGGAACCGGAGTGACGTCGCTGCTACCAGCTGGGGCTGGGAGGTTATCATCATGGTAGGCTGCCTAGTAGGCAACCCACGGAATTGCTCCTGCAATGCGTCCAATGCTAGATCATGACATTCGACCACGGCCTGGAACACTTCCATCAGAAGCAACTCCTCGTGCCTACCAATGGGGGCTCCTTGGGAGGAGATGGCGTTGCGGAGCTGGTCCAAGTCTGCTGGGTCAGTCATGGCCAGTTCGTACTGTCATGCTTCAGATAAGACCCACATGCAGACTGTGTTGAAGTAACAATGTTTATTACAGCAACAGGGGCAGGCAAATCCAGAGTAGAGGCAAAGGTATAGGGGTGCAGGCAGAGTGGTCAGGCAGGCGGGCTCAGTCAGGACAGGCAAGGGTCAATACCAGGAGGGTGAGAAAAAGAGAAATTTAGGAAAAGCAGGAGCTGAGACATTGCCAGATTATAATGAGATTAATGGTGAATTTTGCACTTGACACAACTTTTGTTCTATGACAATGTTGTTCCTGATGTCTGTGATTTGAGCTGAATTTGAGCAGACTTGAATTGGTGATTCTTCTTCACTCAAATTGTAAAATGTAACACTAGTCATATACATACATAGAATGTTCAACTGAAGAACTTACGTGTCAGGCTCCCTTCAGCTTGGTGTAGTATGGGGAATTCCATCTCGGTCTGGCCAATTACATTTCTGCTGACACACTCCACGCTGCTGTTCTTTTATTCTGAGGCAGACATGGTGATGTTGCTGTTCACGGTTTGGGCACTCCTGGAGACGATCACACTGTAACTAATATAGACCCCTAACATTGGCCAAGCAATCACTGGTAAGGGAACCCCCTGACTGACACACACACAGGTCAGGACCTCTGCCTGGACCACACACACCGAGCCATTCAGGAACTTGGGACGGTCTAGGGAAGACAAATAAATACTTGTTTACCTAACAGAGACTTGAAGAGTAAGTACTGTAATGTATTTTGATAATGAGGGAATGCTCTGAAAGGTGAATGTACATTTTACTGTTAAAGTCACCGTTTTCTCCACAGTAATGTTGGCCTTCTTGTAGATGCCCATACATGTGAGGTTGATGTTGTGATGTTCGGATTTAGGAGTGAAATACAACTTATTCACACTGAAAGTATTTTCTGCTGTTGATGGCTCCATTATCCTAAAATACATGCCTAAGTTCTCTGTCCCTCTCCAGACTATTCCAACAAAATCTTCTTCTAGTCTTTGCGGGCAGAGGTCATTTCGTTTGAGTGAATATACTTTGCAGGTCAGTGTGGCCCTCTCTCCCTCTGTGAGAGGGGGTGTCTCCACAGTGGGCGTCTTCTGGGTTAGAGCTAAACAGAATTTGGCTGAGTTTGATCACTTTGACCAATTCATTTTTCAAGCATTTTAATTCAGATTATGCTGTGATGTGAAGAACATGATTATTATCATTTGGAGGTTCTGAATCAGTGACAAAATATGCTGCAATTTAACATTATTAGAAATCAGAGTGTGTAGGCTACATTTATTCTCACTTGGACACATAAAGGTAATATTTTCATCAGGCAAAGACCAATACAGTAATACTCATTATAATCTGTAGTGCGATTTAAGAGAATGAAAGTAGTATATTGTTGACATAGTTTCTTACGTACCAGACACTGAGACTTGTACCCTCTCAGGAAAAACATACATTTGATCATCTCCCCATGTTAACTTGAATCTATACTCGTGTTCTCCTTCTTGTTGGTCTTCGAGGAAAAAGCTGCAAGACCTTTCAGGACCTCTCAGGAACTGCCAAACAACACCGCACACCTCTGCATCTTTTTCAAATACAGGTGTAAGTGGATCTCCTTTGAACCAGACTCTTCGTACGTATTCAGTAACGTTGCCTGGGTATGTGAATTTACATGATATAGGAATGCACCGTCCAGCCTCTCCTGTAACGTCTTGGGTCACTGTGATGGAGAAGTTTGTACCTGTCTCACGAGGCTCTAAAAATGTCCAGTATAGTAATACATTTAACAGTTGACTCGCCAAAGCTTACAAAGAGAGTAATCTTATTCCAAAACATGTTACTATACTCTTTTGTTGAGTCGTAGAGCATTATACTGTACCTATGCACTGACTACAGCTTGCTGTTATGACCCAGCAGATAGCCACGGTGCAGATCTCAACCAGCATCTTCTTTTATCACAAGACATAAGAAATCAGGATTTATGAGATACAAATCTATGCTGTAATAGAGAGTATACAATTTATTTCCCTAAACAGCTAACCAAATGCACAAATGATTCATCACTTCATAATATGCTGACTTAATGACTTGTTTATATTGTTATAAATCAACTTACCACTCCCTACCGTGTACCAGCCCTCTGTCTGTCTCACTTAGCTCTCTCTGTTCGGTGGAGATATCTAAATATTTTCTGTCATTTCTGGCTGCGGGAAATGTAAAAATATCTGTAGAGGCCAGAGTCAAGAGTCAGTATCTATCTTTAGTTCACCCTTTTCACAACCTAATTTTGTGTTGAAACAATATAAACTGTTGCACAGTACAACACTGTGTTAATGTCAGTACAATTAGGAACAGTTGTAGAATATACTAAAGTCAGCATAGTAACCTAAAATACTGCATTAACATTCAGGCCCTTGGTATACTTGTTTGTTTAGTCTTTGAACCTATGCATGAGGGCAGTTCATATTTCAGATTAAAATAACTGTGCATATGGTTCACATTGATCAGTTGTTTTATCCTGGGAATGCATTTTTAGTGCATCTCAATGTATTACAAAACAACAAAATTCTAACCAAAAGCAATTTGTAGAGCATATACAACTTCAATATTTTATGCTGCTGGTTGATCTTTACTAATAGTTCACTAATATCTGACTCAACAGATATCTTTGGCCCCCATACACACTTAGGTTGTACAACTGATGTACGACGCATTTGACACCATGGTTGTGATAGCTGATATTTTTGTGATACAATAATGAGTTCAAACAACCACTGCAGGCTTCCAACGCTTATGCAATTATATTTGTGCAGAAAACCCCCGTTTTATCACAACGATTGTACCAAATGTATCAGTTGAGTATGTTTTACTTAGTTGTTAACCCACTTTAGGTTTACCCTAAATTTCATTTCAATTCCATTCAGTTTGACTATGACTTACAATGGCTAGAACAACTCTACAAGGCTTTTAGTTTAGGTACCAACTGTGTGAGTATCTGTAGTTTGGTGCATACTGATGAGAGACTTTGGAAGGCATTTGCAGGAGTAGCCAACAGGTTGAGGCTCATGCCACCAGAATTCAGCCCAAATGAAGCCATATCTAGAATCCCTTATAAAAGTCACAATAGCAGGTATTGTAAAGACAGTTTGCTATAATGTCCCTGCTGCAGCGTGAGGCCTGCTCAGGAGACCTGTACTTTACGCCCTTTTTCAACAGCAGAAACAGATATATTTCAGGGAACATGGTGTAGAGTTTAAACGGAAGTATTTAGGAGAAGTTAAACCCCACCTAACAAATATAGCAAAACTTTAGCACTTTAACTCAGTCTCAAAGTGTGAAGAGGAACTAAACTAGGGCCCACAGAGTGTTGTAAGGGTTGGTCAAACTCTGTGAAGATGCACTAACATGTCTGGTTAAAATACAATAAAAATGTCATGGGAAACTGAGTTGAAGACCAAGAAGGCATAATGGCTTTTACGGTAATATTGTTTTTAGAAGAATTGCAGTAATGGTCAAATGTTTTTTTAACGGTTAAAAAATAATGCAACTGTGAAAGAGGAATCATCACTCTTCAAATGTGGTTCTGATATAAATGTATAAGTGAATGATTGTGGAAGAAAAACAATCTAATTTGCTGCTGATTTTGAATAAGCTATAAAATCATCACAAAATACACTATTTTTTCAAAAGTATGTCGAAACTCCTTCAAATTAGTGGATTCAGCTATTTCAGCCACACCTGTTTCTGACAAATGGAAAATCGAACACACAGTCATGTTTGTTTATGTTTGTCTCCATAGACAAACATTGGCAGCAGAATGGCCTTACTGAAGAGCTGAGTGACTTTCAATGTGACACCATCATAGGGTGTCATATTTCAAACAAGTCAGTTCGTCAAATTTCTGCCCTGCTTGAGCTGCCCTGTCAACTATACGTGCTGTTATTGTGAAGCGGAAATGTCTAGGAGCAACAATGGCTCAGCCGCAAATTGGTAGGCGTGTAGCGCTTAAAAATTGTCTGTCCTCAGATGCAACACTAACTACCGAGTTCCAAACTGCCTCTGGATGCAGCGTCAGCACAAGAACTGTTCATCGGGAGCTTCATGAAATGGGTTTCCATGGCCAAGCAGCCGCACACAAGCCTAAAATCCCCAAGCGCAATGCCAAGAGTCGGCTGGAGTGGCGTAAAGCTCGCCACCATTGGACTCTGAAGCAGAGGAAACGCTTTATTTGGAGTGATGAATCATGCTTCACCATCTGGTAGTCCGACAGACATATCTGGGTTTGGCAGATGCCAGTAGAATGCTACCTGCCCCAATGCATTGTGCCAACTGTAAAGTTTGGTGGAGGACAAATAATGGCCTCGGGCTGTTTTCATGGTGCGGTCCATGCCCCTTAGCTCCAGTGAAGTGAAAGCTTAACGCTACAGCATACAATGACATTCTAGATGATTCTGTGCATCCAACTTTGTGGAAACAGTTTGGGGACGGCCCAAACCGGTCATGCAGTGTCTATTGAGTACAAACCAGTAGCCTCTAATGTTAATAATGAACGGAATACATAGTCAGTTGCGGAACTGAATGTATTCAACCAAAATCTGTCTTCTGCATTAAACCCTATTTCGCATTTTTCCACTTTGGCTGCTTGGTTAATCAAACCAGCAACTTTTCAGTTACTGTCTCAACGCTTTTAAACTGTAGGCTACCTGTCACTCATAATTAATGCATTCAGCATGCTTGTGACTTAATGAAGAATATGTCAGTGAATGGGTTTTTAACTCATATAAAGGTAAGTACCCTTTTCTCAGCAGATCTTGCGTATTAGGGAAATGACTTCATCTATCAGACCACAGAGGGGTTTAAAAAAGATAGAGCATATTGCAAGTTTATCTCTATCCAATGCAAGGCATTTTAAATATTATTCACATGTACTTGTTACAAACAGCCAATCTTGAAATATGTACACATTTTCTTGTATAAATCTTTCTTATGGTAAAATAAAACTGCATGTAAATACAAAAGGCATGGGTATTGCAGTGTGTGTTGGGATCGCAGTCTGTGACTCAGTTGTTTGAGTATGGTGCTTGCAAAGCCTGGGTTGTGGGTTTGATTCCCACGGGGACCAATACAGGAAAAAGTTTTAAAAAAATGCATTGACTCACTACTGTAAGTTTCTCTGGATAAGAATGTCTGCTTAATGACTTAAATGTCAACCAAGTTGGTTTGATGGGTTGATAGATTATGGTCTATATACAGTATGGCTGGGCGGTATACAGTACCAAGGGACTTCCTGGATTGCAGCACCAAGTTAGAGAGAGTAACAGAATGGGGACATGAAGTGACAGTTCACACCCATCAGAGAGACACAGGGCTCCTGATCAACAGGAGGAGAGAGCACACAGAGAGGTAATGTGCTGATTCAGTCTAACTTTCTGCATGGATCGAAAGACAAGCTATTCAACCATTATATATTTTTGTTTTGTTACATTGAATGACTGTTAAAACTTGATTATGACTACTTAATGTAATGGTAATTTTCTATTAATCATTTAGGGCATTACATCACATTGCTTCATAAGGCTTTTATGTACAGTTGGAGTCGGAAGTTTACATACACCTTAGCAAAATACATTTAAACTCAGTTTTCACAATTTCTGACATTTAATCATAGTAAATATTCCCTGTCTTAAGTCAGTTAGGTTCACCACTTAATTTTAAGAATTTGAAATGTCACAATAATAGCAGAGAGAATGATTTATTTTGTCTTTTATTTCTTTCATCACATTCCCAGTGGGTAAGAAGTTTACATACACTGAATTAGTATTTGGTAGCATGGCCTTTAAATGGTTTAACTTGGGTCAAACATTTTGGGTAGCCTTCCACAAGCTTCCCACAATAAGTTGGGTGAATTTTGGCCCATTTCTCCTGACTGAGCTGATGTAACTGAGTCAGGTTTGAAGGCCTCCATGCTCGCACATGCTTTCTCAGTTCTGCCCACAAGTTTTCAATAGGGTTGAGGTCAGGGCTTTGTGATGGCCACTCCAATACCTTGACTTTGTTGTCCTTAAGCCATTTTGCCACAACGTTGGAAGTATGCTTGGGGTCATTGTCCGTTTAGAAGCCTCATTTGCGACCTAGCTTTAACTTCCTGACTGATGTCTTGAGATGTTGCTTCAATATAACCACATAATTTTCCTACCTCATGATGCCATCTATTTTGTGAAGTGCACCAGTCCCCTTGCAGCAAAGCACCTCCACAACATGATGCTGCCACCCCCGTGCTTCACGCTTGGGATGATGTTCTTCAGCTTGCAAGCCTCCACCTTTCCCTCCAAACATAACGATGGTCATTATGGCCAAACAGTTCTATTTTTGTTTCATTAGACTAGAAGACATTTATCCAAAAGTACAATCTTTGTCCCCATGTGCAGTTGCAAACTGCAAACTTTTATGGCAGTTTTGGAGGAGTGGCTTCTTCCTTGGAGCAGCGGCAGCCTTTCAGGTTATGTCGATATAGGACTCGTTTTACTGTGGATATAGATACTTTTGTACCTGTTTCCTCCAGCATCTTCACAAGCTCATTTGCTGTGGTTCTGGGATTGATTTGCACTTTTTGCATCAAAGTACATTCATCTCTTGGAGACAAAATGTATATCCTTCCTGAGCGGTATGACGGCTGCGTGGTCCCATGGTGTTTATACTTGCGTACTATTGTTTGTACAGATGAAGGTGGTATCTTCAGGCGTTTGGAGGTCTTGGCTGATTTCTTTTGATTTTCCCATGATGTCAAGCAAAGAGGCACTGAGTTTGAAGGTAGCCCTGAAAATACATCCACAGGTACACCTCCAATTGACTCAAATGATATCAATCAGCCTATCAGAAGCTTCTAAAGCCATGACATCATTTTCTGGAATTTTCCAAGCTGTTTAAAGGCCCAGTCAACTTAGTGTATGTAAACGCTGCCCCGGTGGAATTGTGATACGGTGAAGTAAGTGAAATAATCTGTCTGTAAACAGTTGTTGGAAAGACTACTTGTGTCATGCACAAAGTAGATGTCCTAACCGACTTGCCAAAACTATAGTTTGTTAATAATACATTTGTGGAGTGGTTGAAAAACGAGTTTTAATGACTCCAACCTAAGTGTGTGTAAACTTCCGACTTCAACTGTAGCTTATTCATAAAGATTTATCGATGCAGTTAAAGATATTTTTGAGCAGTTATTAAAGCTTATGTTGGGCATTTGAATGTTTTATAGGGAGTCACTCATAAGGAGTTATAAAGGTGCTTGGAATGCATTATGAAGAAGGCGCTCATAGGAACTGTGACCGTACATTTTTCTTTGACATACTCTCTAGGCATTATAGCAAAATACCTCTTAGTTGAATAAACATGCTAAGACGGTTGTTATGAATGACACTGTAGCACTCATAAAGATGTAATGAAACGTTAATATCGGAGGTGTATTGCTATATGTTGTTATTATCACAACACCATTTCATATTCCATTTCACACTTGTGCTCCAGACCAGAAGACACAGACAGAGACAGTGACAAGAAGAGAAAGAGGAAAGAGACCCCGGTACTGTGATTGATTCATCAAGGCAGTGGAACCAGGATGTGGGTCCTCATCTCGGCAGCTCTGCTTCTCTCTCCGACAGAGAGAGCCACATGCGATAGTAAGGTCCCTTTTATCACAACTAATGTTAATGTGATAGTCATTAGTAGATGTGGTAGTAGTAGTGGTATGGCAAATATCTCAGTAGACACTATCTCATAAAACATGTTTACGAACAAGTGAAGTAGTATCCAAGTGCTTTCTGTATTACTCATGACTTTATTCATTTCTCTCCATCAGAACTGGCAGCACCACCAACAGCATCACCCTGGACCATCACCGTCAGTCCAGCAGAAATAACAGCAGAGAAGGGACTATGTGCTGTTATTTCATGTACTTTCACTCACCCTGATAACATCAAGCCTACCGCTGCAGTATGGTTCAAGTGCCCAACAAAGGGCAAATGTGATGAGGATAAAATCAGAATTTTCCACCTCAAAGAACCCTCTAAAGCTCATGATGGTTATGAACAGAGAGTGTCTCTACTGGAGACTGATCTGACAAAGAAGAACTGTAGTGTGATCATCAACGACATCAGAGAGAATGATGCTGGAGAGTATCAATTCAGACTTCCAAATTCAAATACATACCCGAAGAAAGTGAAAATCACAGTGAGCGGTACTATGACTATTAAATCAAATCAAATCAAATTTTATTTGTCACATACACATGGTTAGCCGATGTTAATGCGAGTGTAGCGAAATGGTTGTGCTTCTAGTTCCGACAATGCAGTAATAATGAACAAGTAATCTAACTAACAATTCCAAAAAAACTACTGTCTTATACACAGTGTAAGGGGATAAAGAATATGTACATAAGGATATATGAATGAGTGATGGTACAGAGCAGCATAGGCAAGATACAGTAGATGATATCGAGTACAGTATATACATATGAGATGAGTATGTAAACCAAGTGGCATAGTTAAAGTGGCTAGTGATACATGTATTACATAAGGATGCAGTCGATGATATAGAGTACAGTATCAACGTATGCATATGAGATGAATAATGTAGGGTAAGTAACATTATATAAGGTAGCATTGTTTAAAGTGGCTAGTGATATATTTACATCATTTCCCATCAATTCCCATGATTAAAGTGGCTGGAGTAGAGTCGGTGTCATTGACAGTGTGTTGGCAGTAGCCACTCAATGTTAGTGGTGGCTGTTTAACAGTCTGATGGCCTTGAGATAGAAGCTGTTTTTCAGTCTCTCGGTCCCAGTTACAGGGACAACCTATTATTGTAGTTAATTGTATACAGTACACATTTGCCAAGTTCCCCCTCAGGTCTCCCTTATTATAAAGTCCTATCATAAGAAGACATTACTGGGGAAACTCCCATTCAGAGTCATCACATGCATGCTGCTCTCCTACGGCTGATTATGTGTCACTGCTGTTTTGTACACAGATGTAAAACTCACTTCTGTGTTTGTATTTCCTGCCTCCAGCTCTGACCCAGAAGCCCTCAGTGTTGACTCCTCCTCTGACAGAGGGAGAACCAGCTACTCTGACCTGCACCGCCCGGGGATGTGCTCTGGAACTCCTCCTAACATCACATGGACATGGAGAGGAACAGGAGACAACATCACTGAGCTCAGAGACAACATCACCATACAGGAGAGAGAGGACCTGACCACTGTGACAACAACCCACTTCTCAACGTTGACCTTTACCCCCTCAGCTGAACACCACAACATGATGGTTACGTGTCAAGTAACCTTCCAGAAAAAATATCAAATTGAAGAGACAGTAACTTTGAATGTGACATGTGAGTACCGCTTATCCTACATTTGACATTAAACACCTTGTTCCAGAGAATCTTTGAAACCTAAGAATAACCTTGATAATAAGCAAATGATACAGTATGAAGACTCCACCTGCAGTTATGTCATGGCTTTGACTTTCTCCCTTTTTAATCATGATCCATTGTTATTAGTCCCTCAACCAACATAGTCTGAATTTAGTGTATGTTTAAAAATACATCTGTACAATTAGAAACTCTTTGCACTTAAAGATGTGAAAGACCCCCAAATAACTGGAAATGAAATGGTGAAGGAGGATGGTACCCTGGATCTGACCTGCAGTGTTGACAGTTACCCTCCATCTGACATCACTTGGAGTAAGAACGGGACAAGTACCCCACTTCAGAATTACACTGAAAATGCCACTCTCACCATCTCCAATGTGACAAGACAACATGCTGGGGACTATGTGTGTACAGTTCAACACCTCAACAGGACTATGACTGCTTCCACTGTTGTCACTGTGATGTGTAAGTACTAACCTGACTGTAATATACAAACTCATGTCATATTTTATGATCTGGAATTACTCTGTCATGTTTTTAGCATCAATCTATCACTGATATCTCTCTCTTCACTGTCTTTTTCCAGACCTTCCTGTGATTCTTCCTGGCTCTGGGTGTGTGGACCAGGCAGAGGTCATGACCTGTCTGTGTGTCAGTCAGGGGGTTCCCTCACCCCTCATAGTGTGGCCACTGCTGGAGCTCAACACAGAGAGGTGCAGCCCCACTACATCAGTGTTGGGTTCCTCAGTGAACAGCACCATCAGCCTGCCTGTTGGAAACCACAACAACACCACTGTGGAGTGTGTCAGCAGAAATGTGGTGGGTGTAGTGAGAGAGAAGCTGCAGGTCACACAAAATAAGAGCCAAGAAAAGCAAAGAGGTAAATATGTATGTCAAGTTACTTGGCTAGAGAGTCACAGCTTCCCAATCCCACCCAATGTTTGTAATATTGAGGATGTTCTGTACATTTAGGCTTAGGGAAATTCATATATTTTTTTCCAGAGGATATGAAGGAATGTGAGCCCCTTCTCATTCAGAGTTGTTGTTCTCTTTTAGAGAAGGAATTGGAAGGCATTATAGCTTTGCTGTCGGACCTAAAACTGATTACTGCATTTGTGGTTGGTGCAGCCCTCTCAGCCACCATCTGTTGTATCTTCCTGTGTTTGAAAGGGAAATGTGAAAGGTACATTCTATTCCTGATGATCTATTACTGACTCCTACTGATGTCACTATATAGCTGGCTGGCTACACACACACACACGTACAGTGTGCAGGTTATTTACAGTAGGAGATGGGCTTCTATCATCTATCTTCTATCATTCTATAAGGAGCTTCAATCTACCAGGTAGCTTGCTAGTCAGCTAGCAAATGTAAAACGGATTGCAGTGACAAGGGTTGACAGCTGTATGAGTTCACCATTTACACAACATAACTTTTTGTAATTTTAACATAGTTTATGTTTTAGTTTTATATTGGCTGGCTTCTCACAATAGCTGAATTTGCAGAGCTAGCGAGCACCAATTCCGTTTATGTGGTGTTTGCTATAATCTTTGCTCACGTCAGTTTACTCCAAGGTTGGCACACAGGTGCTTCGTAGTCCCCAACGACATTTTAGCTTTTACAACGAGACCATTAAAGATATTTAAGACAATGGTAGAAGAGAGTGTAGTTCTGTTCAGTTTGGAGTTCAGTTTATCGCTAACCTTATCACAGGGCCTTGAAGCACTACAGCTGCATGCTGATCTTGGAATAAATGCATAAATGCAATAGGTGCTAGCTCAACATAAAGAGTGACCTGTACTTTAATGCAGCGAAAAGGAAGACTGGTGACGGTTATGCATGTGTTTTCTTGTATTGAGTGGTAGTAAAGAAATGTCTAACATATCCTTTGTTTGACCTACTTACTGGAGGTCAGCCACCAATGACAGACCTGCATCATGTGCCACTGCTGGGTGGTCGCAATTTTTTAAAACTTAAAAACGCACAATTAATTGTCTATAATCAGCACACGTGCTTTCATTGCATATTATTAATATTATTGAAATTACATAGTTATGTTTACAGTGAAATATTGGGAGGGAAAAATATTTCCCAGGGTGGGGGTGTTCCCCGTCCCCCTGGGATTTCCGCCTATGGTGTGGTTATTGCAATAGGTCTAAGACTGCTCTAATGACACTCTTTCTCTCTTCATAAATTGTCGATCTTTCTGAAGGATGTGGGAATGCAGTTCTCCCCTGGACCATAGCTGGTATGTCTCTCAGTGTGACTGTAGCCCTTCTTATCTACCTGTCTACAAATGCTTACATACGGTAGGATCCTTTTCACTTATAGCACAATAGAGACAAAATGAGGATAGTTATATTTCTTATTTTCTGCCAATGTATTTCACATCTGGTTCATAGATGTATTTTTTTATCGTGTAAAGGAAACTTTATTTCTCTAAGTACCTGTTATAAGCCCAGACACTGTCTGATAAGATGCTTACTATAGGCCTAGATTTACTTTCTCTGAGTGCTAGAAGTAACTTAACTCTACCACTTGGTTTTTTCTTGTGGTTCTTAAAGGATGCAAGGTAAGAATGTGAAACCAAAAGAAGAGGAGAGTACCTACATCTCGTTAGATAAAAAATACACGTCTCAGGAAGAGTATGAGGTCATTGCCAGGCGTCCGAGATGATTGAGCACCCCCACCCCCCACCCACCCACTCCCAAGCTTATGCGGAGAGTTTTCAGTAGACTGAGATCATTTTCATGTAAAATAATTCACACGTATTGTCTTAGTAAAGTTTCTGATTTGTATGCATAAAATGAAAAAGTTATTAAGCACAATTTGTTATAATAAAAATGATTATGTATTTCATGGAAAAGCACAAGTATTATAAGTTTTTAAAAAATCACATACTTTTTTCAATTTTTACTTTAGATAGACTATGTGAATCAAACATGGAGATATAATGATTCTTTGCACTCTGCACTATCATCCTGAAATTGTACATTTGCTCATTGCACTTTGTGCATTGCTGTAGATTCCTTCACCTGCCAATTCTTTTCTTCAATATATATATATTTCCATTCCATATTGTGGTAAAAAAAAGACGTGTGATGTAGTTACTGTAAACAATGAAGAGGTGGCATGAGATTAACTGTTAATTAAGTAATGGAGAAACTGTATGAAATAATATATACTGTCGTGGCCAAAATATTGGCATCCTTTCACTTTTTCAAGTAACTCACAATTTTCCCTAAAAATAAGTTGAAATTGAATAAAGTATTTGGTCTCCACAGTTCTTTATTTCACTGTTAATATTACAGAACCTTTGTTTTTGATTCAGAACACAATATATTGATTTAAATCAGAAAATATACAAATGGCATTAACAAAATTATTGACACCCTCGACTTGATATTTGGTAGCACAGCCTTTGGTCAAAATAACTGCAATCAAGTGCTTCCTATAACCATCAATGAGCTTACTGCACCTCTGTACTGGCAGTTTAGCCCACTCCTCTTGTGCAAACTGCTCCAGTTCTCCCAGATTAGAAGGGTGCCCTCTCCTCACTGTTGTTTTCAGATCTCTCCACAAGTGTTCAATGGGATTTAGATCTGGATTCATTGCTGGCCACTTCAGAACAGTCCAGCGTTTTGTCTTGAACCATTCCTGGGTGCTTTACCAAAAAGCTCTAATTTGGTCTCATCTGTTCACAGGACATTATCCCAGAAGGATTTTGGCATGTTCAGGTGTGTTTTGGCAAATTGCAGTCGGGCTCTCTTATGTCTTTCTCTCAGCAGTGGGGTCTTCCTGGGTCTCCTACCATATAACCCTGTTTCATTGAGTTGGCTATGGATGGTGCGAGTTGAAACTGTCGTACCTTGTGTCTGAAGGTCAGTTTGAATGTGTGTGGCAGTTGACCAAGGTGCTTTCTCCACCAATCGAACAATCTGTTATGTTCTGTTAATTACTGATGTCCCCTTTAAGGATGGAGCACCCTTGGTCATGCGCAGTATTGTTCTATGTTATTCTGGTACTAACTAGTTTGAGTAAATGTGAAGCTCCAGTTCAATTGCTTGTATTCAGAGTCTTTCTTATTACATAAATAAGTACTAAGTGTTAAGACACTACACAATCCTTCGCTGAAAACTTACATCCATTTTTCTTTGGTGGCCACGTCCAGTGAGGTTGGCTGCTGTGGCATGGGCCTTAAACTTCTTTGGGATAGGGGCGGTATTTTGACGTCCGAATGAAAAATGTGCCCAAAGTAAGCTAGGATATGCATATAGTAGACGCAAATATAGATTTGGATAGAAAACACTCTAAAGTTTCTAAAACTGTTAAAATGATGTCTGTGAGTATAACAGAACTTATTTGGCAGGCGAAACCCCGAGGACAAACCATCCAGGATTTTTTTATTTGTTGAGTAGACTGTGTTATCAATTGGTTTTCTATGGGTAACTAGATTTATGAGGCACTTGGTTTCAGTTCCTATGGCTTCCACTAGATGTCAACAGTCTTTAGAAATTGGTTGATGTGTTTCCTTTGAGAAATGAAGAAGTACGGTTATTCAGAATGAGAGTCAAGCCAAGTTCTTTTTGTTAGGTGCTGTAGCTCACTCCACTTTGATTTTATCCGCTAGTGACCTGTAGCTCACTCCACTTAAATTATATAGATTATTTATGTTTTAGGATACCTAAGGATGGATTAGGAAAGTTGTATGAAATGTTTGGACAAAGTTTACAGGTAACTTATTAGATAATTTGTAGTCATATTGGGCGAGTTGGAACCGGTGTTTTTCTGAATCAAACGCGCCAAATAAATTGACATTTTGGGGATATAAAAAGGAGTTTATAGAACAAAATGACCATTTGTGATGTTTCTGGGACATATTGGAGTGCCTACAGAAGAAGATCTTCAAAGGTAAGGCATGAGTTATATAATTATTTCTGACTTTTGTGTCGCCACCTGCCTATTTGAAAATGATTGTTATGCATTTGTATGCTGGGCGCTGTCCTCAGATAATCACATGGTTTGCTTTCGCCTTAAAGCCTTTTTGAAATCTGACACCACGACTGGATTAACAAGAAGTTAAGCTACCGTCCCACCTAGACTAGAGAAGTTTTAAACTTCTTGATAACATTACGTACGGTGGAAGCAGGAACATCAAAGTCTCTGGAGATGGACTTGTAGCCTTGAGATTGTCCATGGTTGGCTATAATCTTGAGTCTGACCTCCTCAGATAATTATTTGGTTGTCTTTCTTTTGTCCATGCTCATTGCGGTACACACAATAACACTATTCAAACTGGTTGAATACGTGATTTTTATACTGCAGGCACCTTCAACTCACCACAGGTGAGTTCAATTCCAAAGTAAATGAGAATCACCTGCTTGAAATCTAATTATTTCTAACTACTTCAAAAAGGTACCAATAATATTGTCCGGGCCATTTAAGGATTTCTTTGTGGAATGAGCTAAGACATAGTAAATTATATAGATGTTTTTGATTTGTTCAACTGCACACTGAAGACATACATATGTGGATACCAAAATATGTTTTAATTTCAACATTTTTCTGGAAGAAATGGGGCATTATTTGAAAGAAGAGCAAGGGTGCCTATATTTTTGGGCATGACTATATATATATATATATATATATACAGTGGGGCAAAAAAGTATTTAGTCAGCCACCAATTGTGCAAGTTTTCCCACTTAAAAATATGAGAGAGGCCTGTAATTTTCATCATAGCTACACTTCAACTATGACAGACAAAATGAGAAAAAAATCCAGAAAATCACATTGTAGGATTTTTAAGGAATTTATTTGCAAATTATGGTGGAAAATAAGTATTTGGTCAATAACAAAAGTTTATCTCAATACTTTGTTGTATACCCTTTGTTGGCAATGACAGAGGTCAAACATTTTCTGTAAGTCTTCACAAGGTTTTCACACACTGTTGCTGGTATTCTGGCCCATTCCTCCATGCATATCTCCTCTAGAGCAGTGATGTTTTGGGGCTGTTGCTGGACAACACGGACTTTCAACTCCCTCCAAAGATTTTCTATGGGGTTGAGATCTGGAGACTGGCTAGGCCACTCCAGGACCTTGAAATGCTTCTTACGAAGCCACTCCTTTGTTGCCCGGGCGGTGTGTTTGGGATCATTGTCATGCTGAAAGACCCAGCCACGTTTCATCTTCAATGCCCTTGCTAATGGAAGGAGGTTTTCACTCAAAATCTCACGATACATGGCCCCATTCATTCTTTCCTTTACATGGATCAGTCGTCCTGGTCCCTTTGCAGAAAAACAGCCCCAGAGCATCAAATCAAATCAAATTTATTTATATAGCCCTTCGTACATCAGCTGATATCTCAAAGTGCTGTACAGAAACCCAGCCTAAAACCCCAAACAGCAAGCAATGCAGGTGTAGAAGCACGGTGGCTAGGAAAAACTCCCTAGAAAGGCCAAAACCTAGGAAGAAACCTAGAGAGGAACCAGGCTATGTGGGGTGGCCAGTCCTCTTCTAGCTGTGCCGGGTGGAGATTATAACAGAACATGGCCAAGATGTTCAAATGTTCATAAATGACCAGCATGGTCGAATAATAATAAGGCAGAACAGTTGAAACTGGAGCAGCAGCACAGTCAGGTGGAAGTTGAAACTGGAGCAGCAGCATGGCCAGGTGGACTGGGGACAGCAAGGAGTCATCATGTCAGGTAGTCCTGGGGCATGGTCCTAGGGCTCAGGTCCTCCGAGAGAGAGAAAGAAAGAGAGAAGGAGATAATTAGAGAACGCACACTTAGATTCACACAGGACACCGAATAGGACAGGAGAAGTACTCCAGATATAACAAACTGACCCCAGCCCCCCGACACATAAACTACTGCAGCATAAATACTGGAGGCTGAGACAGGAGGGGTCAGGAGACACTGTGGCCCCGTCTGAGGATGATGTTTCCACCCCCATGCTTCACAGTAGGTTTGGTGTTCTTTGGATGCAACTCAGCATTCTTTGTCCTCCAAACATGACGAGTTGAGTTTTTACCAAAAAGTTCTATTTTGGTTTCATCTGACCATATGACAAACTCCCAATCTTCTTCTGGATCATCCAAATGCTCTCTAGCAAACTTCAGACGGGCCTGGACATGTACTGGCTTAAGCAGGGGGACACGTCTGGCACTGCAGGATTTGAGTCCCTGGCGGCATAGTGTGTTACTGATGGTAGGCTTTGTTACTTTGGTCCCAGCTCTCTGCAGGTCATTCACTAGGTCTCCCCGTGTGGTTCTGGGATTTTTGCTCACTGTTCTTGTGATCATTTTGACCCCACGGGGTGAGATCTTGCGTGGAGCCCCAGATCGAAGGAGATTATCAGTGGTCTTGTATGTCTTCCATTTCCTAATAATTGCTCCCACAGTTGATTTCTTCAAACCAAGCTTCTTACCTATTGCAGAATCAGTCTTCCCAGCCTGGTGCAGGTCTACAATTTTGTTTCTGGTGTCCTTTGACAGCTCTTTGGTCTTGGCCATAGTGGAGTTTTGAGTGTGACTGTTTGAGGTTGTGGACAGGTGTCTTTTATACTGATAACAAGTTCAAACAGGTGCCATTAATACAGGTAACGAGTGGATGACAGAGGAGCCTCTTAAAGAAGAAGTTACAGGTCTGTGAGAGCCAGAAATCTTGCTTGTTTGTAGATGACCAAATACTTATTTTCCACCATAATTTGCAAATAAATTCATTAAAAATCCTACAATGTGATTTTCTGGATTTTCTTTCTCATTTTGTCTGTCATAGTTGAAGTGTACCTATGATGAAAATTACAGGCCTCTCTCATATTTTTAAGTGGGAGAACTTGCACAATTGGTGGCTGACTAAATACTTTTTTGCCCTAATATTAGTATTACTGTTTTGGAGATGTGTTGAGAATACAGATTACAATCTTGCCACATTTACTGTTGTACTCTTCATTTATTTTTGCTTGGAATCTAAGAAAGCTGTATTTTCTTCAGATGGGATAAATTTGGGTTTGCAGCCACTGGTTGGAAGACATTTAAAGATTTAGTCACCAGTCCATCAGACATTTAGAACATCCAATGACAAGGAATATCCAGTTAACTTCGCCACATTTACCACAATAAATGTCCACGTTGAGGTATGAGGCCTGTTCTGATCAGAACATACAATACTATTTTTCTAACAGCAGCAACACATATTTTAGGGATTATCATTCAAATGTAAGTATTTAGGATAAATAAAAACCCACCTATACAAATATAGTAAGGATGGGGCCACTTAAACACAGTCTTAAAGTGTGAAGAGGAATTTAACTGTGGCCCACAGTATTGTAAAAGCTGTGGTCAACTCAGTGAGGCTAAACTCAGCAAAAAAGAAAAGTCCCCTTTTCAGGACCCTGTCTTTCAATGACAATTCGAAAAAATCCAAATAACTTCACAGATCTTCATTGTAAAGGGTTTAAACACTGTTTCCCATGCTTGTTCAATGAACCATAAACAATTAAAGAACATGCACCTGTGGACCGGTCGTTAAGACACTAACAGCTTACAGACAGTAGACAATTAAGGTCACAGTTATGAAAACTTAGGACACTAAAGAGGCCTTTCTACTGACTCTGAAAAACACCAAAAGAAAGATGCCCAGGGTCCCTGCTCATCTGCGTGAACGTGCCATAGGCATGCTGCAAGGAGGCATGAGGACTGCAGATGTGGACAGGGCAATAAATTGCGATGTCCGTACTGTGAGACGCCTAAGACAGCGCTACAGGGAGACAGGATGGACAGCTGATTGTCCTCGTAGTGGCAGACCACGTGTAACAACACCTGCACAGGATCGGTACATCCGAACATCACACCTGCGGGACAAGTACAAGATGGCAACAACAACTGCCCGAATTACACCAGGAACGCACAATCCCTTCAGCAGTGCTCAGACTGTCCGCAATAGGCTGAGAGAGGCTGGACTGAGGGCTTGTTGGCATGTTGTATAGCAGGTCCTCACCAGACATCACCGGCAACAAAGTCGCCTATGGGCACAAACCCACCGTCGCTGGGCCAGACAAGACTGGCAAAAAGTGCTCTTCACTGACGAGTCGCGGTTTTATCTCACCAGGGGTGATGGTTGGATTCGCATTTATTGTCGAAGGAATGAGCGTTACACCGAGGCCTGTTCTCTGGAGTGGGATCGATTTGGAGGTGGAGGGTCCGTCATGGTCTGGGGTGGTGCGTCACAGCGTCATCAGACTGAGCTGGTTGTCATTGCAGGCAATCTCAACCCTGTGCGTTACAGGGAAGACATCCTCCTCCCTCATGTGGTACCCTTCCTGCAGGCTCATCCTGACATGACCCTCCAGCATGACAATGCCACCAGCCATACTGCTCGTTCTGTGCGTGATTTCCTGCAAGACAGGAATGTCAGTGATCTGCCATGGCCAGCAAAGAGCCCGGATCTCTATCCCATTGAGCACGTATGGGACCTGTTGGATCGGAGGGTGAGGGATAGGGCCATTCCCCCAGAAATGTTTGGGAACTTGCAGGTGCCTTGGGGGAAGAGTGGGGTAACATCTCACAGCAAGATCTGGCTAATCTGGTGCAGTCCATGAGGAGGAGATGCACTGCAGTACTTAATGCAGCTGGTGGCCACACCAGATGCTGACTGTTACTTTTGATTTGGACCCCCTTTTTGTTCAGGGACACATTATTCAATTTCTGTTAGTCACATGTCTGTGGAACTTGTTCAGTTTATTTCTCAGTTGTTGAATCTTGTCATATTCATACAAATATAGTTTGCTGAAAATAAATGCAGTTGACAGTGAGATGATGTTTCTTTTTTGAGGAGTTTATTAGATCTGGTTAAACACGTCATGGGAAACTGAGCTGAAGACCAAGAAGGCATAATGGCTATTACAGTAATATTGTATTTTTTTAGATACATTTCAGTTAGTTCTCTGTGTTTACAGTAGTGGTAAGTTATGTTGATCTATGACTGTATGCATTTCCATTACAACTAACTACACAAAATGACACTGAAATTCATCAATACCAAATTAGAGGGGGAGTAACAGACTGGGGACAGGAAGTGACAGTTCACACACATCAGAGAGACACACAGGGCTCACAGTCAACAGCAAGAAAGAAAACACTGAAAGAGAGGTAATGTACTGATTCAGTCTAATTCTCTGCATGGCTCAAAAAACTGTTAAAGTACTATGGAAAAATTGGCAACTCTCTGGACATTACTTGAAATTATATAACAAAACCAGTAA
Source organism: Oncorhynchus tshawytscha (assembly GCF_018296145.1). NCBI lineage: Eukaryota > Metazoa > Chordata > Actinopteri > Salmoniformes > Salmonidae > Oncorhynchus > Oncorhynchus tshawytscha. The sequence goes on from NC_056431.1 coordinate 21,822,058, forward strand.
CTCCTTGATCCTTGGTATAAACAATTGGTAGTTTCTTGTTTGGTACAATGAATCTCCATGACTTAATTAAAAAGTATGTAACTACTCTGTTATCATGTGGTTTCTAAATCAATTCCAGACAACTAGGGTAAAAAAAAGCATTACTAGGACTTTGACATCTTATCTCCATGCATTAAATTAAAGTGAAAAAAATGTGCTAAGAAGGTTGAAACCATCAGAAACGTGTCATGAAACGTTCATGTCAGATGTTATGAATGACTATGTATTCTCCTTACACAGCTGGCATTGGGATGTGTAGATATTATCATTATTATCATTATTTAATAGTTGTATAGATGTGGTGATCAGAGGAGTGTTCTGGAAGGTGTCTGGGAGTTTCCATCGGTGCCACGTCGGTGGAGAGTCCAGACCAGGGTTCCACGGTGCGCATCCCCCTGAATATACCGATTTGGCAATCGCTTTCAGTAAAAAGAAAGCGAATAAATCACCACCTCATCGACCGGGAGGGGATTGTGCGATAGACCTCCAGGTAAACGCTGCGCTTCCCAAGAGTCACGTGTACCCATTGTCCCAGGAGGAGACGTTGGCTATGGAGACATATGTCACGGAGTCTCTGAGACAGGGGTACATTCGGCCCTCCTTCTCACCTGTCTCCTCGAGTTTCTTTTTTGTGAAGAAAAAGGAGGGAGGTTTGCGTCCGTGTATTGATTATAGAGGTCTAAACGCCATCACAGTGGGGTTTATCCACTACCTCTCATCGCTACAGCGGTGGAATCATTTCACGGAGCACAGTTCTTCACAAAAGTGGATCTCAGGAGCTCGTATAGTCTGGTGCGTATTCGGGATGGAGATGAGTGGACAACCAGGTTTAGTACCACATCGGGCCATTTTGAGTACCTCGTCATGCCGTATGGGTTAAAGAATGCTCCAGCCGTCTTTCAATCCTTTGTAGACGAGATTCTCAGGGACCTGCACGGGCAGGGCGTGGTTGTTTATTTCGATGACATTCTGATCTATTCTGCCACCCACGCCGCACATGTGTCTCTGTTACACAAGGTGCTTTGGTAGACTGCTGGAGCATGACCTATACGTCAAGGCTGAGAAGTGTGTGTTCTCCAAACGAGCCGTCTCCTTCCTGGGTTGTTTCCACCTCGGGGTGGGGATGGAGTGTGACCGCATTAAGGCCGTGCGTAATTGGCCGACTCCGACCACGGTAAAGGAGGTGCAACGGTTTTGGGTTTTGCCAATTACTACCGGATGTTTATCCGGGGTTTTGGTCAGGTAGCGGCTCCCATTACCTCACTGCTGAAGGGGTGCCTGGTGCGTTTGCGGTGATCAGCAGAGGCGGACATAGCCTTCAATAGGTTGAAGACACTGTTCATGGATGCACCCGTGTTGGCGCACCCGGACCCCTCTCTAGCATTCAGATTGGAGGTGGACGCGTCCGAGGCTGGGGTGGGTGCCGTGCTATCACAGCGCTCGGGTACACCACCAAAACTCCGCCCATGCACTTTCTTTGAGGAAGCTCAGTCCAGCGGAGCGTAACTATGATGTGGAGGACCGGGAGTTGTTAGCGGTGGTCAGGGCTCTGAAAGTGTGGAGACACTGGCTTGAGGGGGCTAAGCACCCCTTTCTCATCTGGACCGACCACCAGAATCTGGAGTATATTCGGGCAGCTAGGAGACTGAACCCACGTCAGGCAAGGTGGACCATGTTCTTCACCCGATTCTGGTTTACTCTGTCATATAGACCGGGCTCAGAGAAAGTAAAGGCTGACGCACTGTCCCGCCTTTACGACACGGAGGATCGGTCCACTAAGCCTACTCCCATCCTTCCCGCCTCGAGGCTGATGGCACCAGTGGTATGGGAGGTGGACTCCGGCTGGGCGGAAGTACGTGCCGCTTGGTGTCCGGGACCAACTGATTTGGTGGGCTCACACCCTACCCTCCTCGGGTCACCCTGGGGTGGCGAGGACAGTGGGGGGCCTCCGGGAGAAGTATTGGTGGCCCACCTTGGCTAGGGACGTTAGGGTTTATGTCTCTTCCTGTTCGGTGTGCTCCCAGAGTAAGGCTCCTAGGCACCTTCCTAGAAGGAAGTTACAACCCCTCCCCGTTCCACAACGGCCATGGTCTCACCTATCCGTAGATTTCCTGACCGATCTCCCCCGTCTCAAGGGAACACTATGGTTTTGGTGATTGTGGATCGGTTCTCTAAATCCTGCCGTCTCCTCCCGTTGCCCGGTCTCCCTACAGCCCTACAGACTGCGGAGGCATTATTCACCCACATCTCCCGGCACTACGCAGTGCCGGAGGACATCGTCTCTGATCGGGGTCCCCAGTTCACATCCTGAGCATGGAGGGCGTTCATGGAGCGTCTGGGGGTCTCGGTCAGCCAGACCTCCGGTTATCACCCCGAGAGTAATGGGCAGGTGGAGAGAGTGAACCAGGAGGTGGGTAGGTTTCTGCGGTTGTATTGCCAGATACATCCCCTGGGCTGAAATGGCCCAGAACTCACTACGCCACTCCTGAGGGGTGAGGGGCCTGCAGTACCTCGTGGACTGGGAGGGGTACGGTCCAGAGGAGAGGAGCTGGGTACCGGTGGGGGACATTTTAGATCCGTCAATGTTGAGGGATTTCCATCGCCTCCATCCGGATCACCCTGAGCCTCGCCCTCCGGGTCGCCCTCGGGGCCGGTGTTTGACGCGCTGCGGGAGCCGCGCATCGGGGGGGGGTACTGTCACGACTCCTACCGAAGGTGGCTCCCCTTCCCGTTCGGGTGGTGCTCGTCGTCACCGGCCTACTAGCTGCCACTGATCTTTTCCTCCCCCTCCTTGTCTGTTTATTAGTTACACCTGTTGTTAATTAGGCTTCTCTATTAGCCAGCCGCCCCGCCTGCTGGGTGTGCGGGATTGTTTTATGTGTACTCTTTGTACACTCATGTATGTCACGGTTGTTCGTGTACGTGAGCTGTTTTTTGGGACTGTTTAGTTCCCCTGTGTTTTGGGGCATTTATTTTGAGTGCCGTCTGTTTTCACCTGGTCGGTGTATAAAGAAGTAGCCTACTTTGAACTCTCTGTCTCCTGCGTCTGACTCCTTCCTCCACTACACCCCGGGCATTACAGGTACATGCATTCTCTTACTGACATACAGTGTTAACTGTAGTGTTAACTGAGTGTTGTTTTAAAATCTATTTCAGATTGTCTTTAGAAATTCATATTAACTATCATGAGAATCAGATATAATGTCAAAAGCGCGAAGCCTTGCACCATATTGTAATGGACGTCCCAGCTAACCCCTCCAAAATATAGTTATTGTGAAATTTAATTCAGAATATTTTCCTAAGAGAAAAAGAGAGGATCCCAAAGGACTCAGACTCCAAAAGCCCTTTCATGAACCTGGAGATGGTGGCATTTGAAGACCAACAGGTGAGGTACCAGTTTCTTTCTTTATTCAGCTCTGCAAACATTTAGTTAGCATTAACATGCCAATAGGAATTGATAAGACAGCATAAACAGATCTGGGACCACCAAGCTAACAAAAGACTCCTAACACAGTTATTTTTGTAATGTACTCCATAGACAGATGAAGGACAGGCTGTGGCGTGTGAATAGACCCCTCTGCAGGTGGTGCTGAGGGAGGGAGCAGAAATCAGAGGGCCGCAGACCAGTGGAGCCACGGGAAAATCTGACACAAGGGAAGAACCAAATAATGTGGACTACGCCAGTATCAACTACTCCCTGCTGAAGAAGAAGCCTCCAGTGATCATCCATGGCTCGAAGCCTCCAGTGATGATCCATGGCACGAAGCTAGCAGTGATAATCCATGGCACGAAGCCTCCAGTGATGATCCATGGCACGAAGCCTCCAGCCTCCAAGCCTCCGGTCTGCAGTCCAGTGTCTCCAGCGACGGTCCGCAGTCCAGAGACTCCAGCGACGGTCTGTCGTCCAGAGCCTCCAGCAACGGTCTGCAGTCCAGAGCCTCCAGCGACGGTCGGCAGTCCAGAGCCTCCAGCGACGGTCGGCAGGGGGGGAGTACTGTCACGCCCTGACCTTAGACAGAGCCTTTTTATTTCTCTATTTGGTTAGGTCAGGGTTAGGTCAGGGTGTGATTTGGGTGGGCATTCTAGTTTTCTATGTCTTTGTTTGCCGGGTATGGTTCACAATCAGAGGCAGCTGTCTATCGTTGTCTGTGATTGGGAATCATACTTAGGCAGCCTGTTTTCCACCCTAGTTTGTGGGATCATGATTTTGCATTGTTGCTGTGGAGCCTGCCGAACTTTATGTTTGTTTTTGTATTTTGTTATTTGTCGGAGTTCATTATTAAAAATCATGAACTCTTTCCACGCTGAGCTTTGGTCTCATTCTTCTAACGACAGACGTAACAGGTAGGGAATGTTTGCTCACAGGTATAATTCATTGGCTGATCCCTCCTGATGACCCAGATGGAATCATGTGATCCTTCTTTAACCCATAGGAAGTCCCACCCAGTTGACATTTTCAAATGGTGAAAGTCCTCAACGGCTCTGCCCATGCTAAAACCGGATTTTGGGCGCTAGAGTCCTCCATCTATCTCTATGGTTCGAGATCATATCCTACCAACAACCCCACTAGATGGAGACAATCCATTAAACATGACAACTGCAAAGCCACATTACTTACAAGCCTTCATACTTCTTAACCCTTTCTCAGTTTGAGTTTTTATCATAATACTCATTAATCAGAAAAGGAAACTGATTTAAGGTGATCTCAACCATCTGCTGGTGTAAGTGAAGACAGAACAGGTTCTGATTGGAACGCAGATGTTTACAATTAACCCTAAACTCTCAGATGTCCGCAGAGGTTTCTCGCATGGTTTCCTTTGTTTCCGCTGAACATTTTGGCCTAAAACCCTCACAAACTTTTACAATTGAGAGCGTCCTGTCGGGCTGTATAACCGCTTGATACAGCAACTGCACTGCCCACAACCGCAGGACTCTCCAGAGGGTGGTGCGGTTTTGACAACGCATCACCGGGGCATACTACCTGCCCCCAGGACACCTACAGCACCTGTTGTCACAGGAAGGTCAAAATGATCATCAAGGACAACAACCAACCGAGCAACTGCCTGTTCACCCCGCTATGATCCAGAAGGTGAGGTCAGGGCAGGTGCATCAAAGCTGGAACCGAGAGACTGAAAAACAGTTTCTATCTCAAGGGCATCAGACTGTTAAACAGCCAGCACTAGCACCGACAAGCTGCTATGGAACATAGCACAAATGGAACACTAGTCACTTTAATAATGCCACTTTAATAATGTTTACATATCTTGCACTACCCATCTCATATGTATTGTAACGACCCTGGGTTTATAAGCGCGGATATCGACTCTGCCACTCGAGCATGCTTTTGGGGCACAGTCAATAGCGCGCTGAACTTCGGGCTAGAAGGTCAAGGGTTCAAGACCTGCTCCCTGCCTGTTTCATTACAGTATATACTGTATTCTATACTATCTGGTGCATCTTAGCCTATGCCACTCTCTTATTGCTCATCCATATATTTATATGTATATATTCTTATTCCATTCCTTTACTTAGATTTTTGTGTATCTGTTGTGGAATTGTTAGATATTACTTGTTAGATACTGCAGCACTGTTGGAACTAGAAGCACAAGCATTTCATTACACTCACAATGACATCTGCTAACCATGTGTATGTGACCAATAAAATGTGATTTGTTTTGACACAGAACATAAAACCCAAGTGTGTGGTGTGGGTTACAGGAGCAGGAAACGGACACTATTCAAGTCCCTTTCACACTGAAAGTCTGGTTGTGTTCTTGTGGTGGTTGTTTCTTTTGAAGTTGTTGTGTTTTAGTGCAGGGATTCTCAACTGGGGGTCGCCAGGGGAGGATTTTAGGGGTCGTGGGACTTGTGCAAGAATATACACATTTAAATAAAAACATATTTCGAAAGGTAACCTCCACACCAAAACGTTTATTTTGAAAGGATACGGCCTCTTATTGTTGCTGACTTGGAGCGCGTCCCAGAAGTGAAAGCGAGTCGCAGTGGTGAAATGACAAGCTGCGTTCGGACTTGGTGGGTTTTCGCACTGCACACACTCACTGACCAATACAATAACGTTCTTGAGGTGTCAATATCTAGAGGCCTCACGAGATGAATTGAAGATCGTATGCACAGTACAAGAAAAGGTACTTTGGGCATTTTTGTGGCCCACCGCATTTCTAAATGCAAAAAGCCCACGCCAGCGCAGAGGATCTCATACTCCCTTCTGCAATTGATATGTGCACTGAAATCTTGGGAGAGTCAGCCGCCAACAAACTTAAAACTATACCCCTATCCAATGACACCATGAGGAGAATCCAGGACATGTCTGAGGACATAACGTGCTCATCAGAGCGCACCAGTGAAAATCGCCATTACTCACTGCAGCTTGATGAATCCACAGATGTGGCTCACCATAAATTCTAATGGTCTATGTCAGACACGTGTGGGATAATAACTTCGAGGAGCAGTCCCTTTTTAGTGCTGATTTGCCCACCACTTCCACCGCAGGGGCTATCTTTAACACAATGGACATGCACATGGGCTCCGTGGGACTGGCCTGCGATGGGTGTGTCGGTGTGACCACTGCTGCTGATGGGGCAGCAGCCATGATGGGAAAGCACTCCAGGGCAGTAAAGCGGATCCTGGAGAGAGCACAAAGTGCGACGTGGAACCACTGCTTCCTACACAGGGAGGCATTGGCAGCGAAGGACATGGTGCCTGAGCTCCACGCCACTCTTCAGGATGTAATCAAGTGTGTCAACTACATTCTGTGGGGATATGAGGAGCGAGTGCCAGCAGGTGTTTCCAGGCCTTCTGTGGGGATATGAGGAGCGAGTACCAGCAGGTGTTTCCAGGCCTTCTGTGGGGATATGAGGAGCGAGTACCAGCAGGTGTTTCCAGGCCTTCTGTGGGGATATGAGGAGCGAGTACCAGCAGGTGTTTCCAGGCCTTCTGTGGGGACATGAGGAGCGAGTACCAGCAGGTGTTTCCAGGCCTTCTGTGGGGATATGAGGAGCGAGTACCAGCAGGTGTTTCCAGGCCTTCTGTGGGGATATGAGGAGCGAGTACCAGCAGGTGTTTCCAGGCCTTCTGTGGGGATATGAGGAGCGAGTACCAGCAGGTGCTTTATCATGCAGAGGTCCGCTGGCTTTCCAGGGGTAAAGTGTTGGGTCGCTTTTATGAGCTTCGAGCGGAGATTGCTGCGTTTCCTTCGGAAAAGAAGTCAACTCTGGCCAAACATTTAGATTGTGAGGAATGGCTCACACAGGTTGCCTACCTGGTGGATATTTTTGATCATCTGAATTCTCTCAATGTGGCAATGCAATGAAGGGGGCACAATCGATTTGTACAGAGGGATAAAATGGATGCCTTCAAGATGAAGCTTACCGTTTGGGCAAATCATGTTTCTAACGGGAGTATTGACATGTTTCCCAATGCTGATTTCGAGATTCATAATCTGATCAACAAAGCACACGGTGCCAAACTGAAAAAAAAACAACATTAAACAGCATCTTGTCAAGCTGCAGGGAAATTTTTGTGACTACTTCCCGGAGGAGAACAGGGGACAAGACGACTGGATACGGGACCCCTTTCGAGTGGAGATGGGAGGCGTCACGTTGCCAAGCAACAAAGTGGAGCTGTCAGTTGATCACAGACTGAGCATGTGCTTCCTGGAAATGACACTGCCACAGTTCTGGTGCAGCGTAGTGGGAGAATATCCTGCTCTCGCCTGTCATGCAATCAGAATCATGCTGCCGTTCAGCACTACCTATCTGTGTGAAAGTAGCTTCTCTGCTATGGCCGTGCTGAAAACTAAAAGCAGAAACAAACTGGACAGCCAGCATGACCTCCGAGTTGCCCTGTCAACCAGCACACCAGACTTCAATAAACTTATCAAACTATTTGCGTATGCAAAGACACACACAATAAATAAACAGATTCATGAGTTATTGTTCACTATGTTAATTGTTATTATTAATTAATACTGATATTCACATTACATTTGAAAAAACAGCAATCATTAGGAATGCTTCATCACCAATTACAATGTGAATAGTTTCACAACTTTAAAGTTTTTTTTTTTTAAAGGTGTAAGTTTTTAACCAGTTCAATACATTTTAAAAGAGGTTATGTGTTACTGTTCATTAACATTATTAGACTGTTTATGATGTCATGTTCTGTGTGATAATTTATTACACCCCACTCCTGAACTGGTCGCCTAATTGAAATGGCTTATTCTCTTGAATTTATAATAAATGTTTTCTCAGTTAATATGGCGGTGTAATGACTTTATTTAATGCCATAAGAGTAGACCGTGAGATAGAGTCTATTTTGCAAGTGAAGCCTGCCCAAGAAGGCAGCTGCAATACAACATTACAAAATGGAGTCGTCAACAGTATACAATGTTGGGTCGTGACTCCATTTGCGTCCCAGGCAAAACCAGTTGAGAACCCATGTTTTAGAGAAGTGATACTTTTGCAGATATCGGGCATGAGGCCCTGTTTGAAAACTCACCTCAGACTAAGTATCAATAGAGTAAATGAAGGCATTATCATGGAAGTCAAACAGAAATTCAAATACATAAATATAACTTACTGGGAAAGGAATTACAAATTTTGCTGATTGTTTTAGAGGCAATAATGTTGCCTACTCGTTTACATCCTCCTTGCTCAGGAGTCAAATATTAATGTCCAGAGAGGGAATTTGTTTTTGTAATAGTTTGTGTTTTCCTAATGTTCAATGGTTGTACTACGTACTCACAGACAATGAAAGCTCTAGTCATGTTTTTATATGTTTGAATTGATACCATCATAGTCATCAATACAATTCAATGGGTGGCGCTAAGATCAACGGTTATTACACAGTCGCACGGTATTGTGTGCACTAAAATAAAAATAAACTGTTAATTTACATATTACATCACCTGCCACTTGTCAGTGTGAGCATCATGGACTCATACTGTATTAAAAATGTTAGAATTTTCCACTCACAGTACAGAGCCTGTATATAGATCTAACAGACACAGTCAGCATACTTCACGTGTATTGAGGATATACAGTATCTGCTTAATAATGAAGATGTATTTCCCTACTAAGGTCTGTCCTCAGGTTTTTCATCCAGGTCAAACGTAAGGCATAGGAGGAAGTATGCATTAGTACTGTAGACCAGACAGTTAGTTGGATCTAAGATTGTGTGTTTGTTTACCTAACACTTAGAATACTTTTATTCTAAGTGTTAGGTAAAAACTGTCGGACATCAAGGATGCTGTGGAAAACCTCCTGATTAGCCGTATCCGGCTTAAGGTGTTCCCAGTGAGGCCCTCCTGTCTGAAGAAACTTGACTTCCCAGGCCTCCTGGAGGAGATGGAGGGACCTCCCAGAGATCCAGGCCCACGCCCTCCTCCTGGCCTTACCCATTCAAATTTTACTCTCCCCAGTCCTGGTCCCCCAGAAGAGGGAAGCCTTGAAGACCCTGGTCTGGGCGGCCACCTTGCTCTCTGGTGAGGTGTCAGACATCCCTGTTCCCCTGGTGGCCTGCATGGTGGAGGCCATCATGGGTTTGAGGATCCTCACCAAGGCCAGGGCCTCACTATGTTTGCCTATGGAGTGGATGGCAAGGCAACGCAACGTGGACCCTATTACATGAACATGATTAACAGAGTATGCACTTTGTTTTCTAGATGTGAGAGAGAAGAATTTGAGAGAAGTTGCAGGTCACCCAAAAGGAGGGAAACAGAGAAGTGCTATAATTTTCAGAAAAAACATGCATTTTCCCAAAGACAGTATTTGCTTGCAATTGTGTTGTGTCAAGGTTGTGGTGTGGTTATTGCAAGAGGTCTAAGACTGCTCTGATGATACTGTTTCTCTCTTCATATATTGTAGCTCTTTCTGGAGGATGTGGGAATGCAGTTCTCCCCTGGACCATAAATGTAGCTGGTGTGTCTCTCGGTGTGACTTTGCCCTCTTCATCTACCTGTCTACAAATGAAAAGGATCCTTTTTACTTATTACACAATGAAAAAATGTGCATAATTATATGACTTATATTCTGCTAAAGTATTTCACATCTAGTTCAAAGACAGAATATATAAGTATTTCTACATGAAAATGAAACTTTATATCTCAAATGATCTGTTTTCAGCCCAGACACTGTCTGATAAGATGCTTTCTATGAGCGAAAGAAGAGTGCTTACATCTCATTGGATAAAAAAGACATGTCGTTTAAGAAGAGTGAGGTCATTGCCAGGCGTCCAAGATGATTGAGCACCTGTTCTTCCCCCACTCCTAAGCTTATGCTGTTTCAGTGCAATGAGATCCTTTTCATGTGAAATAATTCATACTTTTCTTCTTTGTAAAGTTTCAAATTTGCATGCATAAACATTAAAAAGTTAAGAGGAACAATTTTTTATAATAAAAATTATTTTGGATTTCATGGAAAAGCGCATAAGTACTGTATGATATGTGAATGAAAAAGCACATACGTTTTTCTATTTTTACTTTAGATAAACTATGTGAATGAAATATGGAGATATAATGATTCTGTGCACAATCATGACACTGTACATTTGCTCATTGCATTCTGTACATTGCTGAAGATTCCTGTAGATTCCTTCACCTGCCAATTTGCACTCTGCCACTGTGGCATTCTCTGACTTCAATATACACTACTGTTCAAAAGTTTGGGGTCACTTAGAAATGTCCTTGTTTTTGAAAGAAAAGCACATTTTCTGTCCATTAAAATAAAATAAAATACAGATCAGAATTACAGACACAACGCTCTGTACTACTCCCTTCACAGAACAGCGCAAATAGGCCCTAACCAGAATAGAAAGAGGAGTGGGAGGCCCCGGTGCACAACTGAGCAAGTGGACAAGTACATAAGAGTGTTTAGTTTGAGAAACAGATGCCTCACAAGTCCTCAACTGGCAGCTTCCTTAAATAGTACCGGCAAAAAAACAGTCTCAACATCAACAGTGAAGAGGCGACTCCGGGACGCTGGCCTTCTAGGCAGAGTTGCAAAGAAAAAGCCATATCTCAGACTGGCCAATAAAAAGAAAAGATTAAGATGGGCAAAATAACACAGACACTGGACAGAGGAACTCTGCCTAGAAGGCCATCATCTCGGAGTCGCCTCTTCACTGTTGATGTTGAGACTGGAGTTTTGCGGGTACTATTTAATGAAGCTGCCAGTCAGAATCCTGCAATCTTTCTTCAATCTTTCTGCAACGTACCACTGTTATTACTTAATGACAATATGAGCTCTATGATGATGTTTGATCACTCTCTTTATTTTACAAGTCTGTCCCGCCTCAAGCAAAGCCGTCTTTCTTTGGTTCCAAACAACAAATAAATAAAGTAAACAACAGAGAATGTGACCCGCTCAGTTTATCTATATAGTGTGTTATCTGTTCTCTCATACTCAAAACAGTAAGGAAAATACACCCCAAATACATTCTATATCTCCATGTATTAGTATGACTTTATTAATACAGTATGTAACAGTTATTCCTCCCACACCAGCCCTCATTGTTTGCAGAAGCGACATCACACAAAGCATTTTTAAAACCATTTCACTTGATAATATTTGCAACTGTGGTATGGAACACCGTTTGGGTCTTGGTGTGTCAAAAAAGATACACGTCAAATAACAAATAACACTAAATAACACTAAATAAGCTTGTTGACCAATCAGGACCTGAATATGATGCACGCCACACAATAATTGAACGCATTAAATATTTGTTTATGTATTTATTACACATTGATTACACATTGATTACACTATCACTCGTATTTCATATGCTATGATACTGGTAAAGTTCCCAAGTACTTCCATGACCCAAGTCTTTTCTTGCAAAAATATATCTTCAGCTAATGATTTGATGTTTTCAATGAGAGTAGTATCTTAAAGAAGTGTGTTGTTTCATTTCCAATATCCTCAAGTACCTTTTGATTTTTTTGTAGTTTGTAAATTCAGGTAAATCAAGTGATTATCAGAAAGGGGAGCCAACTGAGGATCTACATCTATAACAAATTGTAACAAAAAGGGGAAATTAGGAATAAATATATTCTAGATTTACATGACAAATATAAAGTCAGAGTGGTAGCCAAAGAGCTGATGCTTGACAGTTTTCTAAAGAAAGATCATCTATGTTCATTTCTTTACAACTAAAATTAGAACAGCTTTACATGGATCTGGCAAAGGGCGCCTTTGTAAGGTCAAGAGTAAAATGGATTGAAGAGGGGGAAAAAAACACTAGTTACTTTTTTTGCACTTGAAAAGAGAAACTACAAAAGAAAATGTATAACTGCCCTCAAAACTAATGATGTTTTAAGCAAAGATCCCATTACAATATCATAATTTGTCAATTCCTTTTATGAAAACCTTAACAGCTCTCAATTTCAGGAAGATGGTTGTGAAAGCTACATTTGCCACATTCATAATTATGTCCCTGTAATTGAGGATGATTTCCTCTCAGTTTGCGATTCACCTGTGTCAATTGAAGAAATTAGAGAGGCGCTGAATTCAATGAAAAAGGGAAATCAACTGGCCCTGATGGCCTGTCAGTTGAATTCTATAGACAGTATTGGGAGTTACGAGAAGACCCGATTTTCAATATGTTTCAAGATTGCATTAAAAATGGGGAAATGGTCTCCACTATGAAACAGGGCCTTATTTCATTGATTCCCGATAAAGACCTTTCTCTCATTGACAATTGGAGACCAATTACTTTATTAAATGTTGACTACAAATGGATTGCTCTGGTTTATGCCAAAATATTAAAGAAAGGAATAGATACCATTATAAATGAGACTCAAACAGGATTTTAGAAGGGCCGTCACATAAGCTCTAACATTCGTTTAGTCTTGGACCTTATAGATTATTCAGATGCAATTGACTCAAATGCGGTTGTCCTATTTCTGGACTTCTGTAAAGCCTTTGACACAATTGAATTTCTCTGTAGGTCTCTTAAACCTTTTGGATTTGGTGAAAATTGTATTAAAGTAATTTGCATGTTTTACAAATATATAAATAGCTATGTGCTACTAAACCTTAATATTCCAAAAGATTCAGTATCAACAGAAGTGCACGACAGGGATGCCCAATTTTGCCATTTTTATTCATTTTGGTTGTGGAACTTCTATCTCTAGATATTCTGAATAATGCAAAGTTGTATGGCTTAACCATTTTTAACAAAGAAATCAAAATCTCCGAACTGGCTGATGATACTACTATTTTCTTAAGAGACAAAGACCAGGTCTCACATGCCCTTAATACTATAACTGCATTTTCTATTGCATCAGGATTAAAACTGAATGTTTCTAAATGTGAAATCTTATGTTTATTTGACTCGGGTGATAAAGAAATAGAAAATATTCCTGTAAATTATATATTCCTGTTAAATATTTAGGAATTTATCTGTCAAAAAACACTTAGTCAGACAACATTTGAATTTAAACTAAAAATATATTTCATTATTGGCTACAAAGAGTTCTTTCTATACTTGGGAGAGTACTTCTGTCCAAGGCAGAGGAACTGTCTCGTTTTGTGTACCCCTCATTATTGTTATGTGTAAATCCAGCTACTTATAAAGAGATTAATAAGACCTTTCTTGACTTCATCTGGAAAAATAAGTCTCACGAACTAAAAAAATCTGTCCTTTCTAACAAAAGAGCTGAAGGCGGTCTAGAAGTGTTGGATTTTGTTGACATTAAATAACACTTTCAAGATAAACTGGTTGGAAAGATGTTTGATCAATACTGATTCAATATGGTATTTCATTCCAAACAATGTGTTTCATAAGTTGAGAGGTCTCCAATTTTTACTGAAATGTAATTATATTCCTGAAAGATTACCTGCTAAATTGGCTAGGTTTCACCAACAAGCTTTAATGGCCTGGAAAATATGTTTCCTGCACAATTTTTCCCCACATAAAGCTCTTTTGTGGAATAATTCAGACATGACTGTAAGGAATCAGTCCTTGCTCTACCCCATCTGGCATGAGAGGAATAACGACTTTGTCCTTGATATTTTTGACAACAGAGGCAATATTCTCACATATGAACAATTTATAACATTGAAAGAGTTTCCAATACCTTTCAGAGAGTTTATTTCTGTGGTCAGAGCCGTTCCCAGGGGTCTAACTACACTAATGAAAACTCATCTTATCTTTGGTAATGATCACACATTTTATCCAGAACTCAGATTGGAAGGCGTGGGCTTACTTGAGAGATCATGTTGTAATAAATATATAAGACAAATTCTTCATTCAAAACCAACTTACACTGAGAGGAAAGTTTTTCTGGAACATGCTTACTCCTGACATTGTCTGAAAAATGCATGGTTAAGGCCTTATAAACAGTGTATACCAAACAAAGTTAAGGAAGTGCACTTCAAAATTGTACATAAGATATATCCATGTAATTATATGATGTCCAAATTTGTAGCTATTGATGATATCTGCATTTTCTGTGAAAAAAACTGTGTTTTGTTTTGTTAGACATGTTTGATGTAGCAAAGTAAGTTGATTTTTATATTATGAATTTTAAAAACATTTTTAAAAATAATATAAAAGTTGCTGGTAAAGTTGTCTCGCGCACCTGCTGTGCTGGTCATAAAAAAGCTAGCTAGCTCATGGATGCAAACAATGTTCTTCCCCAAAAACATAGCAAAACGACATCATCTGTTTTCAGTAGCTATAGTAGCTAGCTAACTATATAGCTAGGCGTCATCATCTAAAATAACCCTAATTTATAAGACAGTTCTTATTTGATGAATGGTGGTCGGGCCCATCTATGTGAAGCTAGCCACAATAAGGATTAGCCACAATAGTGGACTTTGCGGTTAACCTTCAGAATAAAATTATGTCATTGACAGCGATGCAAATGAATACAAATAGTAGAATTATGCCATAATTGAATAGATGATGCCAAACGGGGTTGGAATGTTGTTATATAAAATCAACAAAAGACAATAATTTGTTAGTTTGACACAAATCTGTTGAAATCACACTGGATGGATTATACTTTAGAATTGCATTGGGGGCATACTAAACCAAGGTGGCGTAGCAGTGGGGATGTCTGTTTTGATTGTCTTGTCCCGTCCCTTGTATATATCAGTTTTCTTCATGTATATTTCATATATATATTTGTATAATTCTTTTTACATTTGCACACACTGTACATTACTTTTCTATTTTCCTTTTTTTTGTGTTATTGACTGTGCGTTTGTTTATGTGTTGTTGTTTTTGTCGCACTGCTTTGCTTTATCTTGGCCAGGTCGCAGTTGTAAATGAGAACTTGTTCTCAACTGGCCTACCTGGTTAAATAAAGGTGAATGAAAACTAAAAAAAAAAGTTATTTCACAGTACAGCTTTACCTATATATTGTGGATCAATTACATGGGGTCTCAGTCTACTCAGGACACCCAGAGAACATTATCGTCATACTGTAGCTCTTATTGCTGGACTCTGAAAAATGCGATGATTGTGTTTTCAGCCATGGTAGCTATTCCAGAGGAAAAACAATGGGTGTTTTACTGTAAGGACGCACTACAGTGGGAAAAAATTATTGGGTAGTGCATGTCTACTTATATTAAATATATAATTATTAATATACGCCTACTGTATGATAGCTAGCAAATTAATTAGCTATAGAGTACAACTTAGCTAACTGTATTTGGTAAACTCTTCACAGTTGTGTTCTGTGGGTGTTTTGAGGAGCTGTACCCCATTTTTGCTTCACATTCCAATTTTAACATGGGCACTAAAATGGCAGGCAATGGAATCAAAAGGAATTTGATTTTAAGTCAGCAACCCTCCGGTTGCTAGTTGACTTTCCACCAGACTTTTCCCATCGGACCAGGCATTAGAACTGGCAACTCTCTTATTAGGCTGTTAGACAGGCAAAGGCGTTCTCTAGTTGCTAAACTTTCAGTTAGCCAAACAGAGCTAATAAGTTTTCCTTGATTATAATTTACCCTGAGTCAAATAGTGTTATTTGAGTAAAATATTTTGAAGGAAACTTAAGTACGTTTACTGTGGTCCCTTGATTATCTGCATACCATTTTGATTAACATAGTTGAACATGAGAAAGATAACACGAACTTGTAGCTTTATGTGGTATCTGTACAATTTTTATTTTAGTGTTCATAATTTTTGATGACTTTTACTTTTTTCAGGGCTACATTCCAAAAAAGTATAAAGAAAAAATTATGTACTTTTACTCCATACATTTTCCCTGACCCCAAAAGGACTATATGTTACATTTTGAATGCCTTGCAAGGACAGTAATCTTGTCAAGCTCTCGCACACTTTTTTATTTAAGACAAAAACATCTCTGAGTCATTTCCCTATTGCCACTGATCTGGCGGAACTAAAACACAAATGCGTTGTTTGTAAATTATGTCTGAGTGTTGGAGTGTGAAATATCCTTAAATAAAGGAAGCATCTAAGTACAATTGTGCGGCCTGGTTTTTAATATAATGAATTTTAGATGTGTTTGTACTTTAAATATATATTTTCAACCCATTTTTGTGCTATCAATTGGTAGTTACAGTCTTGTCTCATCGCATATTTGCAACTCCAAATGTACAGACTCAGGTGAAGTTTCGAGTGTACAATTATGTTGTGCATCCTCCAAAACATAACATCCAAACAAGCTGCACTAGCTTCTTTACTCATGTAAATAAGTTAGAAATTGTGCTACTAATGAACAAACACGTCACATAAAAGTAATCATGTTTTTGTTTGGTTAGCTTTTGGAAATTGCAGAAATAAAAATGTTTCCTTCTTCAGAAGTAACTAGGCAGGCTAATGTAAGGTAGCTAATTAATTTGCTAGCTTAGTACAGTAGGTGTATATTAATGATTATATAGTTAATGTAAGTACACGTGCAATCATAATTGACAGTTGTGTATATAAAGCACCCACAAGCTACCGGTGGCAGTGATCTTGGAATGAACGAGTGACAAATTTACGGGCTAGGGCGGTCCATTTAAACCTCTTGAGTGTAGGGGGCAGTATTTTGATGTTTGGATGAAAAACATACCCAAATGAAACTGCCTATTTCTCAGGCCAAGAATCTAGAATGTGCATATAATTGTCAGATTAGGATAGAAAACACTCTAAAGTTTCCAAACCCGTCAAAATAATGTCTGTGAGTATAACATAACTGATATTGCAGGCGAAAACCTGAGGAAAATCCAACCCGGACGTGTTGTTTTTCCTGAAAGCTCTCTGTTCCATAGCTTGCCTTCGCTCCATTTAAAGGGATATCAACCATATTCCTTTTCCTATGGCTTCCCCATGGTGTGAACAGTGTTTAGACATAGTTTCAGGCTTTTATTTTGGAAAATGAGCTAGAAAGATCACATCGCGTAAGGGGATGGCTGGGTGCCAGCAGTGTTTTGCATGCGCAACAGCTTGGAGCAGCCATTTTCTCTCTCTCTCCTATTGAAGAAGCTACAGTCCCGGTTGATATATTATCGATTATATATTGTAAAAACAACCTGAGGATTGATTATAAAGAACTTTGACATGTTTCTGCGAACATTACGGATACTATTTGGAATTTTCATCTACAATGTCGTAACTGCTCGAGCCTGTGGATTTCTGAACATAACGCGCCAACCAAATGGAGGTATTTTGGATATAAAGATAATCTTTATGGAACAAAAGGAACATTTATTGTGTAACTGGGAGTCTCGTGAGTGCAAACATCCGAAGATCATCAAAGGTAAGCGATTTCATTTATTGCTTTTCTGACTTTTGTGACCTTGGCTGCTAGCTGTTTGTAATATTTTGTCTACTGAGAGAGATGTCCTTACATAAACGCTTGGTATGCTTTCGCCGAAAAGCTTTATTGAAAACTGACACGCCAGGTGGATTAACAACAAGCTAAGCTGTGTTTTGCTATATTGCACTTGTCATTTAATGAACATTTTATATTTTTAGTAATTTAATTTGAATTTGGAGCTCTGAAATTCAGCGGATGTTGACGAAAATGATTCCGCTAACGGGATGGGTGCATCAAGAAGTTTTTAAGAATCATTCCTTCCTTCCCCTTCCTTTGCCCTGTAAGTGTAATTGGAGGGGTGAGGGGATATGGCCTGTAGTCCGAACACTTAAAAGACTAATCCTATCCTCTCAGCCTTCAAATTAAGTGGACACTTCTAATGACGTATTATGATGTCTGACGAGTATACACTTGCAGGGAAAGGGGCGAGGGATGAAGGGATGATTTTTAAATGGACCACCCTTGGCCGGAAATTTGTCACTCGTTCGTCCCGCGATGATTGTGTTTTCAGCCATCGGTAGCTTGTGGGTGCTTTACTGTATACGCACTACAGTCAATTACGAGTGCATGTCTACTTATATTAAATATATAATTATTAATATACGCCTACTGTATGATAGCTAGCAAATTAATTAGCTATATAACGTTAGTCTGCTTAGCTGGAACTGTACGGGGCTGTTGTTTTGGGGAGCTGTTGTTTTGTGGCGATTTTCAAGGGCACAACCGCAGGCAATGGAATCAAGGATTTGATACCAGCAACCCTCCGGTTGCTAGTTGACTTTCCACCAGACTTTTCCCATCGGACCAGGCATTAGAACTGGCAACTCTCCGCTAGGCTGTTAGAGAGGTTAGGCGTTCTCTAGTTGCAACTTTCAGTTAGCCAAACAGAGCTAATAAGTTTTCCTTGATTATAATTTACCCAGTGGTCTAGAGCACTGAAGTAAAATATACTTTAAAGTACTACTTAAGTACTTTTTGGGGGTATCTGTACTTTACTTTAGTGTTCATATTTTTGATGACTTTTACTTTTACTTCACTACATTCCTAAAGGAAATTATGTACTTTTACTCCATACATTTTCCCTGACCCCCAAAAGGACTATAGTTACATTTTGAATGCTTAGCAGGACAGAAAATTGTCAAATTCGCACACTTATCAAGAGAACATCTCTGGTCATCCCTACTGCCACTGATCTGGCGGACTCACTAAAACACAAATGCTTTGTTTGTAAATTATGTCTGAGTGTTGGAGTGTGACCCTGGCTATCCGTAAATAAAGAAAACAAGACAATTGTGCGGCCTGGTTTGCTTAATATAATGAATTTTAGATGTGTTTGTACTTTAAATATATATTTTCAACCCTTTTTTGTGCTATCCAATTGGTAGTTACAGTCTTGTCTCATCGCTGCAACTCCAAGTACAGACTCAGGTGAAGGTCGAGAACCGTGCATCCTCCAAAACATAACCCAAACAAGCTGCACTGCTTCTTGACACAATGCCAACTTAACCCGGAAGCCAGCCGCACCAATGTGTCAGAGGAAACACAGTACACCTGGCTACTGTGTCAGCGTGCACTGCACCTGGTCCACCAAAGGAATCACTAGTGCGTGTTGGGACAAGGACATGCCGGCCAAACCCCTAACCCGGACGACGCTGGCCCAGTTGTGCGCCGCCCCATGGGTCTCCCGGTCACAGCCAGCTGTGCCAGAGCCTACGCTTGAACGCAGAATCTCTAGTGGCACAACTAATACTGCGATGCAGTGCCTTAGACCACTGCGCCACTCGAGAGGGCTTTTACTTTTGACACTTAAGTATATTTAAAACCAAATACTTTTAGACTTTTACTCAAGTAGTACTTTACTTGAGTCATTTTCTATGAAGGTATCTTTACTTTTACTCAAGTATGAAATCTGGGTACATTTTCCAACGCTGAATTTACCTCGCTCAGACAGTCGTACCTTGCTTAACTTTTTGATTAAAAAAGCTCAGTATAACAATGATAAGCATTTTATGCCAACTGAATTTATGCCGTATGTCCTCATGTATGAAACTGTGGGATTGTAATGTTTTCTTACCATTTACAAGCGCTGGTCAGATAGACAAGGAGGGCCACATTAAGGCTGAGGGACAAGCCAACGATTATCCAGGGAAAGACTGCAACATCCCTCTTCTCTGACCCAGGGATATCTATGGGAAGTGATACAAATTAATTGGTACAAAAACACTTTGTTTAATTGATCCAACACTATTCTACTTTTTACTCTTTACCCCACTAGTTAGGTTTCCATTCAATTGGCGACAGATTTACATGCAGAATCAAATGTTCAAAAACAAACTTGTTTCAGATATAATCAGTGTGTGATGACGCAGTCCACACAAAATGTTGTTTTTCACTTAAGTTGTCATTTACCTAATAACTTTAGCAATAGTTTTGGCACAAAAACTGTTACGGTAAATAGCAAATGTGCCTAATCTGATTTTGGCACATGCATAAAGACTAACAGCTCACATATACAGTGCGGGAAGGCTGTGCTGGTTGGCTAGTCTACATGATGAAATTATCATGGATAGGAGCGAGAATATTTCTCTTCGTCAAAAGGCAGTCAAGCAACGATCATGTCATTAGAATAAGACCCTCGATATTTATTTCAAAGTAGCATCAGGATAACCGTGCACCACCCTGTGAAGTTCATCAATGATTTCATTTGTAGACTAATAAACTGCATGGTTTCCTGAATCGTAGTGGAGGACCACACACCATATCATTGCTTGAGTCCAACTTTATACTTCGATATTATGGTGGTTATTTCAATATTTGCGCATAAAGGCGTTTCCACTGCCATTTCTCGCATAGATATCCCACCATGTCGAACGAACAAATGATCTGTCTGCATTTATAAAATTGTATCGAAACTTCCTGTTTCCATCACAGATGTCATACTTTTTAAAAATCCGGTATGACTTTACTATCATAAAAATTGTGGATGGAAATGTGGTATCTGACATACACTACATTACCAGAAGTAAGTGGACACCTGCTCGTCAAACATCTCATTCCAAAATCATGGGCTTTAATATGGAGTTGGTCCCCCATTTGCTGCTATGATAGCCTCCACAACAGCCTCCACTTCTGGGAAGGCTTTCCACTACATGTTGGAACATTGCTGCGGGGACATACTTCCATTCAGCCACAAGACCATTAGTGAGGTCGAGCACTGATGTTGGGTGATTAGGCTTGGTTCACAATCGGTGTTCCAATTCATCCCAAAGATGTTCGATGGGGTTGAGGTCAGGGCTCAGTGCAGGCCAGTCAAGTTCTTCCACACCGATCTCAACAAATCATTTCTGTATGGACTTCGCTTTGTGCACTGGGGCATTGTCATGCTGAAACAGGAAAGGGCCTTCCCCAAACTTGCAACAAAGTTGGAAGCACAGAATCGTCTAGAATGTCATTGTATGCTGTAGCGTTAAGATTTCCCCTCACTGGAACTAAAGGGCTAGCCCGAACCCTGAAACAATGTGCTTTATAAAGAGGTGATCATGAAACTATCGTTTTTTCAACTCTGCATAAACTGAGTATAAACAGCATATAATGAGTAGTCGCCTATTTATTACAAACATGGTTGAAGAAAAGTTCAAAATTAAATCACACTGCCACATTATAATGAGATGAATGGTGAATTTTGCACTTGACACCACTTTTGCATGATGCAAATGTCATCGTCTTTGTCGGTGTGATTTGAGCTGAATTTGAGCAGAAATGAATTGGTGATTCATCTTCACTCAAATTGTAAAATGTAACACTAGTCCTATACATACATAGAATGTTCAACTGAAGAACTTACGTGTCAGGCTCCCTTCAGCTTGGTGTAGTATGGGGAATTCCATCTCGGTCTGGCCAATTACATTTCTGCTGACACACTCCACGCTGCTGTTCTTTTATTCTGAGGCAGACATGGTGATGTTGCTGTTCACGGTTTGGGCACTCCTGGAGACGATCACACTGTAACTAATATAGACCCCTAACATTGGCCAAGCAATCACTGGTAAGGGAACCCCCTGACTGACACACACACAGGTCAGGACCTCTGCCTGGACCACACACACCGAGCCATTCAGGAACTTGGGACGGTCTAGGGAAGACAAATAAATACTTGTTTACCTAACAGAGACTTGAAGAGTAAGTACTGTAATGTATTTTGATAATGAGGGAATGCTCTGAAAGGTGAATGTACATTTTACTGTTAAAGTCACCGTTTTCTCCACAGTAATGTTGGCCTTCTTGTAGATGCCCATACATGTGAGGTTGATGTTGTGATGTTCGGATTTAGGAGTGAAATACAACTTATTCACACTGAAAGTATTTTCTGCTGTTGATGGCTCCATTCTCCCCCAATGCATGCCTAAGTTCTCTGTCCCTCTCCAGACTATTCCAACAAAATCTTCTTCTAGTCTTTGCGGGCAGAGGTCATTTCGTTTGAGTGAATATACTTTGCAGGTCAGTGTGGCCCTCTCTCCCTCTGTGAGAGGGGGTGTCTCCACAGTGGGCGTCTTCTGGGTTAGAGCTAAACAGAATTTGGCTGAGTTTAATCACTTTGACCATTCATTTTTCAAGCATTTTAATTCAGATTATGCTGTGATGTGAAGAACATGATTATTATCATTTGGAGGTTCTGAATCAATGACAAAATATGCTGCAATTTAACATTATTAGAAATCAGAGTGTGTAGGCTACATTTATTCTCACTTGGACACATAAAGGTGATATTTTCATCAGGCAAAGACCAATACAGTAATACTCATTATAATCTGTAGTGCGATTTAAGAGAATGAAAGTAGTATATTGTTGACATAGTTTCTTACGTACCAGACACTGAGACTTGTACCCTCTCAGGAAAAACATACATTTGATCATCTCCCCATGTTAACTTGAATCTATACTCGTGTTCTCCTTCTTGTTGGTCTTCGAGGAAAAAGCTGCAAGACCTTTCAGGACCTCTCAGGAACTGCCAAACAACACCGCACACCTCTGCATCTTTTTCAAATACAGGTGTAAGTGGATCTCCTTTGAACCAGACTCTTCGTACGTATTCAGTAACGTTGCCTGGGTATGTGAATTTACATGATATAGGAATGCACCGTCCAGCCTCTCCTGTAACGTCTTGGGTCACTGTGATGGAGAAGTTTGTACCTGTCTCACGAGGCTCTAAAAATGTCCAGTATAGTAATACATTTAACAGTTGACTCGCCAAAGCTTACAAAGAGAGTAATCTTATTCCAAAACATGTTACTATACTCTTTTGTTGAGTCGTAGAGCATTATACTGTACCTATGCACTGACTACAGCTTGCTGTTATGACCCAGCAGATAGCCACGGTGCAGATCTCAACCAGCATCTTCTTTTATCACAAGACATAAGAAATCAGGATTTATGAGATACAAATCTATGCTGTAATAGAGAGTATACAATTTATTTCCCTAAACAGCTAACCAAATGCACAAATGATTCATCACTTCATAATATGCTGACTTAATGACTTGTTTATATTGTTATAAATCAACTTACCACTCCCTACCGTGTACCAGCCCTCTGTCTGTCTCACTTAGCTCTCTCTGTTCGGTGGAGATATCTAAATATTTTCTGTCATTTCTGGCTGCGGGAAATGTAAAAATATCTGTAGAGGCCAGAGTCAAGAGTCAGTATCTATCTTTAGTTCACCCTTTTCACAACCTAATTTTGTGTTGAAACAATATAAACTGTTGCACAGTACAACACTGTGTTAATGTCAGTACAATTAGGAACAGTTGTAGAATATACTAAAGTCAGCATAGTAACCTAAAATACTGCATTAACATTCAGGCCCTTGGTATACTTGTTTGTTTAGTCTTTGAACCTATGCATGAGGGCAGTTCATATTTCAGATTAAAATAACTGTGCATATGGTTCACATTGATCAGTTGTTTTATCCTGGGAATGCATTTTTAGTGCATCTCAATGTATTACAAAACAACAAAATTCTAACCAAAAGCAATTTGTAGAGCATATACAACTTCAATATTTTATGCTGCTGGTTGATCTTTACTAATAGTTCACTAATATCTGACTCAACAGATATCTTTGGCCCCCATACACACTTAGGTTGTACAACTGATGTACGACGCATTTGACACCATGGTTGTGATAGCTGATATTTTTGTGATACAATAATGAGTTCAAACAACCACTGCAGGCTTCCAACGCTTATGCAATTATATTTGTGCAGAAAACCCCCGTTTTATCACAACGATTGTACCAAATGTATCAGTTGAGTATGTTTTACTTAGTTGTTAACCCACTTTAGGTTTACCCTAAATTTCATTTCAATTCCATTCAGTTTGACTATGACTTACAATGGCTAGAACAACTCTACAAGGCTTTTAGTTTAGGTACCAACTGTGTGAGTATCTGTAGTTTGGTGCATACTGATGAGAGACTTTGGAAGGCATTTGCAGGAGTAGCCAACAGGTTGAGGCTCATGCCACCAGAATTCAGCCCAAATGAAGCCATATCTAGAATCCCTTATAAAAGTCACAATAGCAGGTATTGTAAAGACAGTTTGCTATAATGTCCCTGCTGCAGCGTGAGGCCTGCTCAGGAGACCTGTACTTTACGCCCTTTTTCAACAGCAGAAACAGATATATTTCAGGGAACATGGTGTAGAGTTTAAACGGAAGTATTTAGGAGAAGTTAAACCCCACCTAACAAATATAGCAAAACTTTAGCACTTTAACTCAGTCTCAAAGTGTGAAGAGGAACTAAACTAGGGCCCACAGAGTGTTGTAAGGGTTGGTCAAACTCTGTGAAGATGCACTAACATGTCTGGTTAAAATACAATAAAAATGTCATGGGAAACTGAGTTGAAGACCAAGAAGGCATAATGGCTTTTACGGTAATATTGTTTTTAGAAGAATTGCAGTAATGGTCAAATGTTTTTTAACGTTTAAAAAATAATGCAACTGTGAAAGAGGAATCATCACTCTTCAAATGTGGTTCTGATATAAATGTATAAGTGAATGATTGTGGAAGAAAAACAATCTAATTTGCTGCTGATTTTGAATAAGCTATAAAATCATCACAAAATACACTATTTTTTCAAAAGTATGTCGAAACTCCTTCAAATTAGTGGATTCAGCTATTTCAGCCACACCTGTTTCTGACAAATGGAAAATCGAACACACAGTCATGTTTGTTTATGTTTGTCTCCATAGACAAACATTGGCAGCAGAATGGCCTTACTGAAGAGCTGAGTGACTTTCAATGTGACACCATCATAGGGTGTCATATTTCAAACAAGTCAGTTCGTCAAATTTCTGCCCTGCTTGAGCTGCCCTGTCAACTATACGTGCTGTTATTGTGAAGCGGAAATGTCTAGGAGCAACAATGGCTCAGCCGCAAATTGGTAGGCGTGTAGCGCTTAAAAATTGTCTGTCCTCAGATGCAACACTAACTACCGAGTTCCAAACTGCCTCTGGATGCAGCGTCAGCACAAGAACTGTTCATCGGGAGCTTCATGAAATGGGTTTCCATGGCCAAGCAGCCGCACACAAGCCTAAAATCCCCAAGCGCAATGCCAAGAGTCGGCTGGAGTGGCGTAAAGCTCGCCACCATTGGACTCTGAAGCAGAGGAAACGCTTTATTTGGAGTGATGAATCATGCTTCACCATCTGGTAGTCCGACAGACATATCTGGGTTTGGCAGATGCCAGTAGAATGCTACCTGCCCCAATGCATTGTGCCAACTGTAAAGTTTGGTGGAGGACAAATAATGGCCTCGGGCTGTTTTCATGGTGCGGTCCATGCCCCTTAGCTCCAGTGAAGTGAAAGCTTAACGCTACAGCATACAATGACATTCTAGATGATTCTGTGCATCCAACTTTGTGGAAACAGTTTGGGGACGGCCCAAACCGGTCATGCAGTGTCTATTGAGTACAAACCAGTAGCCTCTAATGTTAATAATGAACGGAATACATAGTCAGTTGCGGAACTGAATGTATTCAACCAAAATCTGTCTTCTGCATTAAACCCTATTTCGCATTTTTCCACTTTGGCTGCTTGGTTAATCAAACCAGCAACTTTTCAGTTACTGTCTCAACGCTTTTAAACTGTAGGCTACCTGTCACTCATAATTAATGCATTCAGCATGCTTGTGACTTAATGAAGAATATGTCAGTGAATGGGTTTTTAACTCATATAAAGGTAAGTACCCTTTTCTCAGCAGATCTTGCGTATTAGGGAAATGACTTCATCTATCAGACCACAGAGGGGTTTAAAAAAAGATAGAGGATATTGCAAGTTTATCTCTATCCAATGCAAGGCATTTTAAATATTATTCACATGTACTTGTTACAAACAGCCAATCTTGAAATATGTACACATTTTCTTGTATAAATCTTTCTTATGGTAAAATAAAACTGCATGTAAATACAAAAGGCATGGGTATTGCAGTGTGTGTTGGGATCGCAGTCTGTGACTCAGTTGTTTGAGTATGGTGCTTGCAAAGCCTGGGTTGTGGGTTTGATTCCCACGGGGGACCAATACAGGAAAAAGTTTTTAAAAAATGCATTGACTCACTACTGTAAGTTTCTCTGGATAAGAATGTCTGCTTAATGACTTAAATGTCAACCAAGTTGGTTTGATGGGTTGATAGATTATGGTCTATATACAGTATGGCTGGGCGGTATACAGTACCAAGGGACTTCCTGGATTGCAGCACCAAGTTAGAGAGAGTAACAGAATGGGGACATGAAGTGACAGTTCACACCCATCAGAGAGACACAGGGCTCCTGATCAACAGGAGGAGAGAGCACACAGAGAGGTAATGTGCTGATTCAGTCTAACTTTCTGCATGGATCGAAAGACAAGCTATTCAACCATTATATATTTTTGTTTTGTTACATTGAATGACTGTTAAAACTTGATTATGACTACTTAATGTAATGGTAATTTTCTATTAATCATTTAGGGCATTACATCACATTGCTTCATAAGGCTTTTATGTACAGTTGGAGTCGGAAGTTTACATACACCTTAGCAAAATACATTTAAACTCAGTTTTTCACAATTTCTGACATTTAATCATAGTAAATATTCCCTGTCTTAAGTCAGTTAGGTTCACCACTTAATTTTAAGAATTTGAAATGTCACAATAATAGCAGAGAGAATGATTTATTTTGTCTTTTATTTCTTTCATCACATTCCCAGTGGGTAAGAAGTTTACATACACTGAATTAGTATTTGGTAGCATGGCCTTTAAATGGTTTAACTTGGGTCAAACATTTTGGGTAGCCTTCCACAAGCTTCCCACAATAAGTTGGGTGAATTTTGGCCCATTTCTCCTGACTGAGCTGATGTAACTGAGTCAGGTTTGAAGGCCTCCATGCTCGCACATGCTTTCTCAGTTCTGCCCACAAGTTTTCAATAGGGTTGAGGTCAGGGCTTTGTGATGGCCACTCCAATACCTTGACTTTGTTGTCCTTAAGCCATTTTGCCACAACGTTGGAAGTATGCTTGGGGTCATTGTCCGTTTAGAAGCCTCATTTGCGACCTAGCTTTAACTTCCTGACTGATGTCTTGAGATGTTGCTTCAATATAACCACATAATTTTCCTACCTCATGATGCCATCTATTTTGTGAAGTGCACCAGTCCCCTTGCAGCAAAGCACCTCCACAACATGATGCTGCCACCCCCGTGCTTCACGCTTGGGATGATGTTCTTCAGCTTGCAAGCCTCCACCTTTCCCTCCAAACATAACGATGGTCATTATGGCCAAACAGTTCTATTTTTGTTTCATTAGACTAGAAGACATTTATCCAAAAGTACAATCTTTGTCCCCATGTGCAGTTGCAAACTGCAAACTTTATGGCAGTTTTGGAGGAGTGGCTTCTTCCTTGGAGCAGCGGCAGCCTTTCAGGTTATGTCGATATAGGACTCGTTTTACTGTGGATATAGATACTTTTGTACCTGTTTCCTCCAGCATCTTCACAAGCTCATTTGCTGTGGTTCTGGGATTGATTTGCACTTTTTGCATCAAAGTACATTCATCTCTTGGAGACAAAATGTATATCCTTCCTGAGCGGTATGACGGCTGCGTGGTCCCATGGTGTTTATACTTGCGTACTATTGTTTGTACAGATGAAGGTGGTATCTTCAGGCGTTTGGAGGTCTTGGCTGATTTCTTTTGATTTTCCCATGATGTCAAGCAAAGAGGCACTGAGTTTGAAGGTAGCCCTGAAAATACATCCACAGGTACACCTCCAATTGACTCAAATGATATCAATCAGCCTATCAGAAGCTTCTAAAGCCATGACATCATTTTCTGGAATTTTCCAAGCTGTTTAAAGGCCCAGTCAACTTAGTGTATGTAAACGCTGCCCCGGTGGAATTGTGATACGGTGAAGTAAGTGAAATAATCTGTCTGTAAACAGTTGTTGGAAAGACTACTTGTGTCATGCACAAAGTAGATGTCCTAACCGACTTGCCAAAACTATAGTTTGTTAATAATACATTTGTGGAGTGGTTGAAAAACGAGTTTTAATGACTCCAACCTAAGTGTGTGTAAACTTCCGACTTCAACTGTAGCTTATTCATAAAGATTTATCGATGCAGTTAAAGATATTTTTGAGCAGTTATTAAAGCTTATGTTGGGCATTTGAATGTTTTATAGGGAGTCACTCATAAGGAGTTATAAAGGTGCTTGGAATGCATTATGAAGAAGGCGCTCATAGGAACTGTGACCGTACATTTTTCTTTGACATACTCTCTAGGCATTATAGCAAAATACCTCTTAGTTGAATAAACATGCTAAGACGGTTGTTATGAATGACACTGTAGCACTCATAAAGATGTAATGAAACGTTAATATCGGAGGTGTATTGCTATATGTTGTTATTATCACAACACCATTTCATATTCCATTTCACACTTGTGCTCCAGACCAGAAGACACAGACAGAGACAGTGACAAGAAGAGAAAGAGGAAAGAGACCCCGGTACTGTGATTGATTCATCAAGGCAGTGGAACCAGGATGTGGGTCCTCATCTCGGCAGCTCTGCTTCTCTCTCCGACAGAGAGAGCCACATGCGATAGTAAGGTCCCTTTTATCACAACTAATGTTAATGTGATAGTCATTAGTAGATGTGGTAGTAGTAGTGGTATGGCAAATATCTCAGTAGACACTATCTCATAAAACATGTTTACGAACAAGTGAAGTAGTATCCAAGTGCTTTCTGTATTACTCATGACTTTATTCATTTCTCTCCATCAGAACTGGCAGCACCACCAACAGCATCACCCTGGACCATCACCGTCAGTCCAGCAGAAATAACAGCAGAGAAGGGACTATGTGCTGTTATTTCATGTACTTTCACTCACCCTGATAACATCAAGCCTACCGCTGCAGTATGGTTCAAGTGCCCAACAAAGGGCAAATGTGATGAGGATAAAATCAGAATTTTCCACCTCAAAGAACCCTCTAAAGCTCATGATGGTTATGAACAGAGAGTGTCTCTACTGGAGACTGATCTGACAAAGAAGAACTGTAGTGTGATCATCAACGACATCAGAGAGAATGATGCTGGAGAGTATCAATTCAGACTTCCAAATTCAAATACATACCCGAAGAAAGTGAAAATCACAGTGAGCGGTACTATGACTATTAAATCAAATCAAATCAAATTTTATTTGTCACATACACATGGTTAGCAGGTGTTAATGCGAGTGTAGCGAAATGGTTGTGCTTCTAGTTCCGACAATGCAGTAATAATGAACAAGTAATCTAACTAACAATTCCAAAAAAACTACTGTCTTATACACAGTGTAAGGGGATAAAGAATATGTACATAAGGATATATGAATGAGTGATGGTACAGAGCAGCATAGGCAAGATACAGTAGATGATATCGAGTACAGTATATACATATGAGATGAGTATGTAAACCAAGTGGCATAGTTAAAGTGGCTAGTGATACATGTATTACATAAGGATGCAGTCGATGATATAGAGTACAGTATCAACGTATGCATATGAGATGAATAATGTAGGGTAAGTAACATTATATAAGGTAGCATTGTTTAAAGTGGCTAGTGATATATTTACATCATTTCCCATCAATTCCCATGATTAAAGTGGCTGGAGTAGAGTCGGTGTCATTGACAGTGTGTTGGCAGTAGCCACTCAATGTTAGTGGTGGCTGTTTAACAGTCTGATGGCCTTGAGATAGAAGCTGTTTTTCAGTCTCTCAGTCCCAGTTACAGGGACAACCTATTATTGTAGTTAATTGTATACAGTACACACTTGCCAAGTTCCCCCTCAGGTCTCCCTTATTATAAAGTCCTATCATAAGAAGACATTACTGGGGAAACTCCCATTCAGAGTCATCACATGCATGCTGCTCTCCTACGGCTGATTATGTGTCACTGCTGTTTTGTACACAGATGTAAAACTCACTTCTGTGTTTGTATTTCCTGCCTCCAGCTCTGACCCAGAAGCCCTCAGTGTTGACTCCTCCTCTGACAGAGGGAGAACCAGCTACTCTGACCTGCACCGCCCCGGGGATGTGCTCTGGAACTCCTCCTAACATCACATGGACATGGAGAGGAACAGGAGACAACATCACTGAGCTCAGAGACAACATCACCATACAGGAGAGAGAGGACCTGACCACTGTGACAACAACCCACTTCTCAACGTTGACCTTTACCCCCTCAGCTGAACACCACAACATGATGGTTACGTGTCAAGTAACCTTCCAGAAAAAATATCAAATTGAAGAGACAGTAACTTTGAATGTGACATGTGAGTACCGCTTATCCTACATTTGACATTAAACACCTTGTTCCAGAGAATCTTTGAAACCTAAGAATAACCTTGATAATAAGCAAATGATACAGTATGAAGACTCCACCTGCAGTTATGTCATGGCTTTGACTTTCTCCCTTTTTAATCATGATCCATTGTTATTAGTCCCTCAACCAACATAGTCTGAATTTAGTGTATGTTTAAAAATACATCTGTACAATTAGAAACTCTTTGCACTTAAAGATGTGAAAGACCCCCAAATAACTGGAAATGAAATGGTGAAGGAGGATGGTACCCTGGATCTGACCTGCAGTGTTGACAGTTACCCTCCATCTGACATCACTTGGAGTAAGAACGGGACAAGTACCCCACTTCAGAATTACACTGAAAATGCCACTCTCACCATCTCCAATGTGACAAGACAACATGCTGGGGACTATGTGTGTACAGTTCAACACCTCAACAGGACTATGACTGCTTCCACTGTTGTCACTGTGATGTGTAAGTACTAACCTGACTGTAATATACAAACTCATGTCATATTTTATGATCTGGAATTACTCTGTCATGTTTTTAGCATCAATCTATCACTGATATCTCTTTCTTCACTGTCTTTTCCAGACCTTCCTGTGATTCTTCCTGGCTCTGGGTGTGTGGACCAGGCAGAGGTCATGACCTGTCTGTGTGTCAGTCAGGGGGTTCCCTCACCCCTCATAGTGTGGCCACTGCTGGAGCTCAACACAGAGAGGTGCAGCCCCACTACATCAGTGTTGGGTTCCTCAGTGAACAGCACCATCAGCCTGCCTGTTGGAAACCACAACAACACCACTGTGGAGTGTGTCAGCAGAAATGTGGTGGGTGTAGTGAGAGAGAAGCTGCAGGTCACACAAAATAAGAGCCAAGAAAAGCAAAGAGGTAAATATGTATGTCAAGTTACTTGGTTAGAGAGTCACAGCTTCCCATTCCCACCCAATGTTTGTAATATTGAGGATGTTCTGTACATTTAAGCTTGGGGAAATTAATATTTTTTTCCAGAGGATATGAAGGAATGTGAGCCCCTTCTCATTCAGAGTTGTTGTTCTCTTTTTAGAGAAGGAGTTGGAAGGCATTATAGCTTTGCTGTCGGACCTAAAACTGATTACTGCATTTGTGGTTGGTGCAGCCCTCTCAGCCACCATCTGTTGTATCTTCCTGTGTTTGAAAGGGAAATGTAAAAGGTAAATGCATTCTATTACTGACATACAGTGTTAACTGTAGTGTTAACTGAGTGTTGTTTTTAAAAATACATTTCAGATTGTCTTTAGAAATTCATATTTACTATCAAGAGAATCAGATACGTTATCAAATGCACCAACGCCTTGCACCATAATGTAATGGGCGTGCTTGCTAACCCCTCCAAGATACAGTTAGAGAAATGTCATTTGCAATATTTTCCTTAGACAAAAAGAGAGGATCCCAATGTACTCAGACTCCAAAAGCCCTTTCATGAACCTGGAGATGGTGACATGTGAAGACCAACAGGTGCAGTACCAGTTTCTTTCTTTATTCAGCTCTGCAAATATTCAGTTATCAACTCATATTGGCATGTGAATGCTAAGACAGCATAAACAGATCTGGGATCACCAAGCTAACAAAAGACTCCTAACACAGTACTTTCTGTCTTCTACGCCATAGATGGATGCAGGACAGGCTGTGGGGGGCGAACAGACCCCTCTGCAGTTGGAGCTGAGCGAGGGAGCTGAAAATGGAGGGCCCCAGACCAGTGGAGCCGCGGGAAAATTTGCCACAGGGGAAGAACTAAATGAAGTGGACTACGCCAGAATCAACTACTCCCTGCTGAAGAAGAAGACTCCTGAGGAGGCAGAGAAGAAGACCACTACCACAGAGTCAGACTACGCCAAAATCAAAAGAGAGAAGAAGAAAGAAGGGGATGAAGACGGAAGAGAGGGGAGTGGTGTGAATATGGGGAAGGATGAGGAGAAAGAGAACAGTAAGCCAGCAGCAGAGTCAGGTGAGGATACAGCGCTTTACTCCAACGTCAAGGCTATTATGGGTGGTGGTGAGTGACAAAGCAATTTTCGCTAGAAACATGGGGGAAAGCATACAGTATTAGCCATGGGTTCTTATATCATTTTCTGAATCCGGATTGAGTTTTATGATGATACTGAGACTTTTGTTTAACTGAAGCTAGTGTAGTTAGTAGTTTTGGTAAATGCTTTGTTTTACAGCGCTGTGTCAGCTGGTACTGTATGTTCCTGGTGGTTGTATAATTTCAATAAGCATATTTTCTAGTTAGAAGCAAGTTTTGGTAATGTTTTTCAAGGAAGTGTTATTTGACTTCTGTAATAATTCTGTTTTGTCACCACGAGGAAGGACTGACAAAGATGTGGTTTGGAAAAGGTAAAGACAAAGTTGACTTGATTGTTGACTGATTGTTGACAACATGTAAAGTATATTTCTTCTCCAATGTTTATTGAAAATAAACATATTACATATTACATATTACATATTACATATTAACATGGACGTGACATCAGTCAAAATAAGACATGCTATCAAGAATAAGTTAAAACTAGCTGAAACGAGCCACCTACGATTCCCCAGATGGCATCTTTGTGTCATTGTTGCTACTGTAGCTGTCTGGCCATCCAGAATCACGACAACACATGTTCAGCCCCATTGAAGTGTGTGTATCGTTTGTGACATTGTCAGCTCACCACTATCTGAGAATATTTTTCTATTATAGGTGTTCATTATTTCAACATGATTTTATATTGAGGCACAACCTCACTTTTTTCATTAGTTTGTTCTCTGAAATCTGTTCAAAGCATGTATAAATGGTGTATTTCTTTTTTGCTATTTCCAACCTACCATCTCCACAAATTTCATTCAACAATAATTACAGGCTACCAATGGTATAAATCAGGAATGGCCAACTTTGATGGGGAGGGGGGCACAAACAAATCTGAACTCGTCAGGGGGGCAGCAGTGGCTCACGGGTCTGCTTAACAACATCCATACCCACACATGTAGTCAGAGCTGGCGGTAATCTTTTGGGGGCCCTAAGAAAAATGTTGTTTCCCCTACCTTGTGAGCACAACATTTTAGGGCCCCACTCTTGACCTCAAAAAAATTATTATTCTACACATTTTGCCATGGGACTTAGAGAAATTATGCAATACATACACATTCTGTCAAGGGGTTCAGAGAAGATTTTGCAATTTTATTACTCATTTCATGCTATTTTACTTATTTGACCATGATTCATACATAAATAGCAAAACATTCGGATAGTATACAACTTAAAAGCATAATGTACTGTTTTTTCTGGCTAGTCCAAATTAGATCTATTTCTTGCATATTGCAGCATTATGCTGCGCTATGAGTATTCTATGTTCCGAAATATATAATCCAACCGCAAGGCGCTACAGAGGGAAATAGTACAAGTACATCACTTGGTCCAAGCTTCCTGCCATCCAGGACCTCTATAGTAGGCGTGTCATATTAGGCGTTCTCTCTGCTATCACATGGTAAGCGGTACTGGAGTGCCAAGTCTAGGTCCAAACGGCTCTTTAACAGCTTCTACCCCCAAGCCATAACACTGCTGAACAATTAATCAAATGGCCACCCAGCCTATGTTCCTAGCCACCACGCGTCTACATCTGCATTGCTTGCGGTTTGGGGTTTTAGGCTGGGTTTCTGTATAGCACCTTGTGAAATCGGCTGATGTAAAAAGGGCTTCATAAATACATTTGATTGATTGATTGATTTGCATTGACACCATTTATGAACAGAGCAGAACAATATCTCCTAGGTTCTTCCACAATAAATTATATTGAACTAGAGTACATTAATGAAGATTTTTTTTAAATGTATGTAACACAAGGGCATAAAAAAGTGTGCATTTATCTATATGCCCACATTGAGAAACAATGCCTAATTTATCATAACCATTACAGATAGATCCTAACTGCTAAATTGCTACATATACACTGAGTGCACAAAACATTAAGAACATCTACTCTTTCCATGACATACTGACCAGATTAAAGCTATGATCCCTTATTGATGTCACTTGTTATTAAATCCACTTCAATCAGTGTAGATGAAGAGGAGGAGACTGGTTAAAGAATGATTTTTAAGCCTTGAGAGAACTGAGACATGGAGACCTACAGCACCCGGTGTCACAGGAAGGCCAAAAAGATAAATCAAGGACAACAACCACCTGAGCCATGGCCTGTTCCCTTGCTATCATCCAGAAGGTGAGGTCAGTACAGGTGCATCAAAGCTGGGACCGAGAGTCTGAAAAACAGCTTCTATCTCAAGGACACCAGTCTGTTAAATAGCCATCACAAGCCGAGTAATAACCGGCTACTCAACCCTGCACCTCAACCCTGCACACAGACATGAAATCTCTGGCAACTTTAAATAATGGAACACTAGTCACTTTAATGAATGTTTACATACTACTTTACTCATCTCATATGTATATAATGTATTCTATTCTACTGTATTTAGTCAATGCCACTCCAACATTGTTAGTCCTAGTATTTATATATTTCTTTATTCCCTTCTTTTACTTTTAGATGTGTGTATTCTTGTGAGTTGCTATATACTATTGAACTGATGTAGCTAGGAACACAAGCATTTCGCTACACCCGCAGTAACATCTGCTTGGTATGTCTATGTGACCAATAACATTGTATTTTAATTGATAGGCGCATACAGACAGCTTGGCTACACTGTAACAGAAGCGGTCACAGTGCGCTCAGCCAGGACTGTGACTTTTCCAACTGAATGAACACATCTTAACATGTAATGTGATTGAACTGATTGATGTTGGGTAAATAGATGATAAAATGCAGAATAGTGTCAAATGCCTGTAAACAGCTCGGGGGGAACAAATATTTCACATACAGTATTTAAATCAGGCAAAGTGACAAGACAACATTTTCTTGTGGTGAACGCCTCTCACATGACATGTAACAACACCCTGACTGCATCGAACATGAAACAACAAAACGAATGTAACAGCACAACAAAATAGATAAGCAACTATCTTTTGCAGGTGCCTTTTCATTTTAAACACCAGTGCTGAAACCAGTGCTTTCTAAAAGCCAAATTGTGCTTGATCTGAAAATGTGGTGGGAGGCTTCATATGTGTGACACCATTGCGGAACCCCTGAGGCATGCAGAGACCAAATTGGAGCTCCATACCGCATTGCTGTGTGCCTCCCACATTTTGTAACAATGCAGAGGGCGCCATATAGCTCCGCATTGACATGATTGGCTGACAGTAGGTGGTGGTGGGAGGTCCTGTATAAACACAAACTCACTTCCTTGACAACTTCCTTCACAACAGCTCTGCTCAACAGATCTGTGCTGCTGCACAAAGAGCAAGAAGTATGAATGCCCTGACTTCTGCAGAGGCCGTATTACTGTAAATACTGCACGGACAAGGCAGACTCTGACCACGAATTGCCTTTAAAAGTAAATTTATGCTTTATCTGGAAATGTGGTCGGAGGCGCTATATGGATGGTATGACGCAAATGTGGAGCCCCCGGAAGCATGCAGAGGCCAAATGTAGCTCTATACTGTATAGCCTAGGCACCTCCACAGTTTGGAGGGTTCCATATAGCTCCGCATTGACATGATTGGTGGACGCTAGGAGGGGGCGGGAGGGGCAGGATGTCCAGAAAAAACACAAACTCACTTCCGTGACAACTTCCTTCACAACAGCTATGCAAGAAGTATACAGTGCATTCGGAAAGTATTCAGACCACTTGACTTTTTTGTTACATTACAGCCTTATTCTAATATGGATTCAATTGTTATTTTTTCCCCGATCCATCTACAGAAATTACACCATAATGACAAAGCAAAAAGAGGTTTTTAGAAACGTTTGTGTGTATTAATGTGTATTAATGTATTAAGCATAAGAATCTGAAATATCACATTTACATACAGTTGAAGTTGGAAGTTTACATACACTTATGTTGGAGTCATTAAAACTCGTTTTTCAACCACTCCACAAATTTCTTGTTAACAAACTATAGTCGGTTAGGAAATCTACTTTGTGCATGAAACAAGTAATTTTTTCAAAAATAGTTTATAGTCAGATTCCAGTGGGTCAGAAGTTTACATCACTAAATCGTATCACAATTCCACCGGGGCAGCGTTTACATACACTAAGTTGACTGGGCCTTTAAACAGCTTGGGACATTCCAGAAAATGATGTCATGGCTTTAGAAGCTTCTGATAGGCTGATTGACATCATGTGAGTCAATTGGAGGTGTACCTGTGGATGTATTTCAAGGCCTTCCTTGAAACTCAGTGCCTCTTTGCTTGACATCATGGGAAAACAAAAGATGTCAGCCAAGACCTCAGAGAAAAATTGTAGACCTCCACAAGTCTAGTTCATCCTTGGTAGCAATTTCCAAATGCCTGCAGGTACCACGTCCATCTGTACAAACAATAGTACGCAAGTATAAACACCATGGACCCAAGCAGCCGTCATACCACTCAGGAAGTTCTGTCTCCTAGAGATGAACGTACTTTGGAGCAAAGGACCTTGTGAAGATGCTGGAGGAAACAGGTCAAAAGTACCTATATCCACAGTAAAACGAGTCCTATATCGACATAACCTGAAAGGCCGCTCAGCAAGGGAGAAGCCACTGCTCAAAAACCTCCATAAAAAAACATAATACGGTTTGCAACTGCACATGGGGACAAAGATCGTACTTTTCGGAGAAATGTCCTCTGGTCTAGATTTTTGA
Source organism: Oncorhynchus tshawytscha (assembly GCF_018296145.1). Classification (NCBI taxonomy): domain Eukaryota; kingdom Metazoa; phylum Chordata; class Actinopteri; order Salmoniformes; family Salmonidae; genus Oncorhynchus; species Oncorhynchus tshawytscha. The sequence goes on from NC_056431.1 coordinate 21,859,506, forward strand.
AATAAAAATATATGACCATTGTTATGTTTGGAGGGAAAAGGGGAGGCTTGCAAGCCGAAGAACACCATCCCAACCATGAAGCACGGGGTGGCAGCATTATGTTGTGGGGGTGCTTTGCTGCAGGAGGGACTGGTGCACTTCACAAAATAGATGGCGTCATGAGGCAGGAAAATTATGTGGTTATATTGAAGCAACATCTCAAGCCATCAGTCAGGAAGTTAAAGCTTGGTCCCAAATGGGTCCTTCCAAGTGGACAATGACCCCAAGCATACTTCCAAAGTTGTGGCAAAATGGCTTAAGGACAACAAAAGCAAGGTATTGGATGGCCATCACAAAGCCCTGACTTCAATCCTATAGAAAATTTGTGGGCAGAACTGAAAAAGCGTGTGCAAGCAAGGAGGCCTACAAACCTGACTCAGTTACACCAGCTCTGTCAGGAGGAATGGGCCAAAATTCACCCAACTTATTGTGGGAAGCTTGTGGAAGGCTAACTGAAAGGTTTGACCCAAGTTAAACAATTTAAAGGCAATGCTACATTTAGTGTATGTAAACTTCTGACCCACTGGGAATGTGATGAAAGAAATAAAAGCTGAAATAAATAATTCTCTCTGCTATTATTCTGACATTTCACATTCTTCAAATAAAGTGGTGATCCTAACTGACCTAAGACAGGGCATTTTTACTAGGGCTAAGTGTCAGGAATTGTGAAAAACTGAGTTTAAATGTATTTGGCTAAGGTGAATGTAAACTTCCGACTTCAACTGTAAGTATTCTGACCCTATACTCACTACTTTGTTGAAGCACCTTTGGCAGCGATTACAGCCTCAAGTCTTCTTGGGTATGACTCTACAAGCTTGGCACACCTATATTTAGGGAGTTTCTTCCATTCTTCTCTGCAGATCCTCTCAAGCTCTGTCAGGTTGGATGGGGCGCATCACTGCACAGCTATTATCAGGTCTCACCAGAGATTTTCAAGGACATTTAGAGACTTGTCCCGAAGCCACTCCTGCGTTGTCTTGGCTGTGTGCTTAGGGTTGTTGTCCTGTTGGAAGGTGAACCTTCGCCACAGTCTGAGGTCCTGAGCTCTCATGGAGCAGGTTTTCATCAAGGATCTCTGTACTCTCTCCGTTCATCTTTCCCTCGATTATGACTAGTTTCCCAGTCCCTGCCACTGAAAAACATCCCCACAGCATGATGCTGCCACCACCATGCTTTACCGTTGGGATAGTGTCAGGTTTCCTCCAGAAGTGGCACTTAACATTTAGGCCAAATAGTTCATTCTTGGTTTCATCAGACCAGAGAATGTTGTTTCTGGTGGTGTGAGAGTCCTTTAGGTTCCTTTTAGCAAACTCCAAGCTGGCAGGTCTTGTTCCTTTTACTGAGGAGTGGCTTCCATCTGGACATTTTACCATAAAGGCCTGATTGGTGGAGTGCTGCAGAGATGGTTGTCCTTCTGGAAGGTTCTCCTATCTCCACAGAGGAACTCTGGAGCTCTGTCAGAGTGACCATCGAGTTCTTGGTCACCTCCCGACCAAGGCCCTACTCCCCCGTTTTGGCTGGGCTACCAGCTCTAGGGAGAGGTTTTGGTTGTTCCAAACTTCTTCCATTTAAGAATGACAGAGGCCATTGTGTTCTTGGGGACCTTCAATGCTGCAGAGATGTTTTGGTACCCTTCCCCAGATCTGTACCTCGACATAATCTTGTATCAGAGATCTACGGACAATTCCTTCAACCTCATGGCTTGGTTTTTGCTCTGACAAGCACTGTCTACTGTGGGAAGTTATATAGACAGGTGTGTGCCTTTCCAAATCATGTCATAAATAGCAAAACATTCGGATAGTATACAACTTAAAAGCATAATGTACTGTTTTTTCTGGCTAGTCCAAATTAGATCTATTTCTTGCATATTGCAGCATTATGCTGCGCTATGAGTATTCTATGTTCTGAAATATATAATCCAACCGCAAGGCGCTACAGAGGGAAATAGTACAAGTACATCACTTGGTCCAAGCTTCCTGCCATCCAGGACCTCTATATTAGGCGTGTCATATTAGGCGTTCTCTCTGCTATCACATGGTAAGCGGTACTGGAGTGCCAAGTCTAGGTCCAAACGGCTCTTTAACAGCTTCTACCCCCAAGCCATAACACTGCTGAACAATTAATCAAATGGCCACCCAGCCTATGTTCCTAGCCACCACGCGTCTACATCTGCATTGCTTGCGGTTTGGGGTTTTAGGCTGGGTTTCTGTATAGCACCTTGTGAAATCGGCTGATGTAAAAAGGGCTTCATAAATACATTTGATTGATTGATTGATTTGCATTGACACCATTTATGAACAGAGCAGAACAATATCTCCTAGGTTCTTCCACAATAAATTATATTGAACTAGAGTACATTAATGAAGATTTTTTTTAAATGTATGTAACACAAGGGCATAAAAAAGTGTGCATTTATCTATATGCCCACATTGAGAAACAATGCCTAATTTATCATAACCATTACAGATAGATCCTAACTGCTAAATTGCTACATATACACTGAGTGCACAAAACATTAAGAACATCTACTCTTTCCATGACATACTGACCAGATTAAAGCTATGATCCCTTATTGATGTCACTTGTTATTAAATCCACTTCAATCAGTGTAGATGAAGAGGAGGAGACTGGTTAAAGAATGATTTTAAGCCTTGAGAGAACTGAGACATGGAGACCTACAGCACCCGGTGTCACAGGAAGGCCAAAAAGATAAATCAAGGACAACAACCACCTGAGCCATGGCCTGTTCCCTTGCTATCATCCAGAAGGTGAGGTCAGTACAGGTGCATCAAAGCTGGGACCGAGAGTCTGAAAAACAGCTTCTATCTCAAGGACACCAGTCTGTTAAATAGCCATCACAAGCCGAGTAATAACCGGCTACTCAACCCTGCACCTCAACCCTGCACACAGACATGAAATCTCTGGCAACTTTAAATAATGGAACACTAGTCACTTTAATGAATGTTTACATACTACTTTACTCATCTCATATGTATATAATGTATTCTATTCTACTGTATTTAGTCAATGCCACTCCAACATTGTTAGTCCTAGTATTTATATATTTCTTTATTCCCTTCTTTTACTTTTAGATGTGTGTATTCTTGTGAGTTGCTATATACTATTGAACTGATGTAGCTAGGAACACAAGCATTTCGCTACACCCGCAGTAACATCTGCTTGGTATGTCTATGTGACCAATAACATTGTATTTTAATTGATAGGCGCATACAGACAGCTTGGCTACACTGTAACAGAAGCGGTCACAGTGCGCTCAGCCAGGACTGTGACTTTTCCAACTGAATGAACACATCTTAACATGTAATGTGATTGAACTGATTGATGTTGGGTAAATAGATGATAAAATGCAGAATAGTGTCAAATGCCTGTAAACAGCTCGGGGGGAACAAATATTTCACATACAGTATTTAAATCAGGCAAAGTGACAAGACAACATTTTCTTGTGGTGAACGCCTCTCACATGACATGTAACAACACCCTGACTGCATCGAACATGAAACAACAAAACGAATGTAACAGCACAACAAAATAGATAAGCAACTATCTTTTGCAGGTGCCTTTTCATTTTAAACACCAGTGCTGAAACCAGTGCTTTCTAAAAGCCAAATTGTGCTTGATCTGAAAATGTGGTGGGAGGCTTCATATGTGTGACACCATTGCGGAACCCCTGAGGCATGCAGAGACCAAATTGGAGCTCCATACCGCATTGCTGTGTGCCTCCCACATTTTGTAACAATGCAGAGGGCGCCATATAGCTCCGCATTGACATGATTGGCTGACAGTAGGTGGTGGTGGGAGGTCCTGTATAAACACAAACTCACTTCCTTGACAACTTCCTTCACAACAGCTCTGCTCAACAGATCTGTGCTGCTGCACAAAGAGCAAGAAGTATGAATGCCCTGACTTCTGCAGAGGCCGTATTACTGTAAATACTGCACGGACAAGGCAGACTCTGACCACGAATTGCCTTTAAAAGTAAATTTATGCTTTATCTGGAAATGTGGTCGGAGGCGCTATATGGATGGTATGACGCAAATGTGGAGCCCCCGGAAGCATGCAGAGGCCAAATGTAGCTCTATACTGTATAGCCTAGGCACCTCCACAGTTTGGAGGGTTCCATATAGCTCCGCATTGACATGATTGGTGGACGCTAGGAGGGGGCGGGAGGGGCAGGATGTCCAGAAAAAACACAAACTCACTTCCGTGACAACTTCCTTCACAACAGCTATGCAAGAAGTATACAGTGCATTCGGAAAGTATTCAGACCACTTGACTTTTTTTGTTACATTACAGCCTTATTCTAATATGGATTCAATTGTTATTTTTTCCCCCGATCCATCTACAGAAATTACACCATAATGACAAAGCAAAAAGAGGTTTTTAGAAACGTTTGTGTGTATTAATGTGTATTAATGTATTAAGCATAAGAATCTGAAATATCACATTTACATACAGTTGAAGTTGGAAGTTTACATACACTTATGTTGGAGTCATTAAAACTCGTTTTTCAACCACTCCACAAATTTCTTGTTAACAAACTATAGTCGGTTAGGAAATCTACTTTGTGCATGAAACAAGTAATTTTTTCAAAAATAGTTTATAGTCAGATTCCAGTGGGTCAGAAGTTTACATCACTAAATCGTATCACAATTCCACCGGGGCAGCGTTTACATACACTAAGTTGACTGGGCCTTTAAACAGCTTGGGACATTCCAGAAAATGATGTCATGGCTTTAGAAGCTTCTGATAGGCTGATTGACATCATGTGAGTCAATTGGAGGTGTACCTGTGGATGTATTTCAAGGCCTTCCTTGAAACTCAGTGCCTCTTTGCTTGACATCATGGGAAAATAAAAGATGTCAGCCAAGACCTCAGAGAAAAATTGTAGACCTCCACAAGTCTAGTTCATCCTTGGTAGCAATTTCCAAATGCCTGCAGGTACCACGTCCATCTGTACAAACAATAGTACGCAAGTATAAACACCATGGACCCAAGCAGCCGTCATACCACTCAGGAAGTTCTGTCTCCTAGAGATGAACGTACTTTGGAGCAAAGGACCTTGTGAAGATGCTGGAGGAAACAGGTCAAAAGTACCTATATCCACAGTAAAACGAGTCCTATATCGACATAACCTGAAAGGCCGCTCAGCAAGGGAGAAGCCACTGCTCAAAAACCTCCATAAAAAAACATAATACGGTTTGCAACTGCACATGGGGACAAAGATCGTACTTTTCGGAGAAATGTCCTCTGGTCTAGATTTTTTAAATAAAAATATATGACCATTGTTATGTTTGGAGGGAAAAGGGGGAGGCTTGCAAGCCGAAGAACACCATCCCAACCATGAAGCACGGGGGTGGCAGCATTATGTTGTGGGGGTGCTTTGCTGCAGGAGGGACTGGTGCACTTCACAAAATAGATGGCGTCATGAGGCAGGAAAATTATGTGGTTATATTGAAGCAACATCTCAAGCCATCAGTCAGGAAGTTAAAGCTTGGTCCCAAATGGGTCCTTCCAAGTGGACAATGACCCCAAGCATACTTCCAAAGTTGTGGCAAAATGGCTTAAGGACAACAAAAGCAAGGTATTGGATGGCCATCACAAAGCCCTGACTTCAATCCTATAGAAAATTTGTGGGCAGAACTGAAAAAGCGTGTGCAAGCAAGGAGGCCTACAAACCTGACTCAGTTACACCAGCTCTGTCAGGAGGAATGGGCCAAAATTCACCCAACTTATTGTGGGAAGCTTGTGGAAGGCTAACTGAAAGGTTTTTGACCCAAGTTAAACAATTTAAAGGCAATGCTACATTTAGTGTATGTAAACTTCTGACCCACTGGGAATGTGATGAAAGAAATACAAGCTGAAATAAATCATTCTCTCTGCTATTATTCTGACATTTCACATTCTTCAAATAAAGTGGTGATCCTAACTGACCTAAGACAGGGCATTTTTACTAGGGCTAAGTGTCAGGAATTGTGAAAAACTGAGTTTAAATGTATTTGGCTAAGGTGAATGTAAACTTCCGACTTCAACTGTAAGTATTCTGACCCTATACTCACTACTTTGTTGAAGCACCTTTGGCAGCGATTACAGCCTCAAGTCTTCTTGGGTATGACTCTACAAGCTTGGCACACCTATATTTAGGGAGTTTCTTCCATTCTTCTCTGCAGATCCTCTCAAGCTCTGTCAGGTTGGATGGGGCGCATCACTGCACAGCTATTATCAGGTCTCACCAGAGATTTTCAAGGACATTTAGAGACTTGTCCCGAAGCCACTCCTGCGTTGTCTTGGCTGTGTGCTTAGGGTTGTTGTCCTGTTGGAAGGTGAACCTTCGCCACAGTCTGAGGTCCTGAGCTCTCATGGAGCAGGTTTTCATCAAGGATCTCTGTACTCTCTCCGTTCATCTTTCCCTCGATTATGACTAGTTTCCCAGTCCCTGCCACTGAAAAACATCCCCACAGCATGATGCTGCCACCACCATGCTTTACCGTTGGGATAGTGTCAGGTTTCCTCCAGAAGTGGCACTTAACATTTAGGCCAAATAGTTCATTCTTGGTTTCATCAGACCAGAGAATGTTGTTTCTGGTGGTGTGAGAGTCCTTTAGGTTCCTTTTAGCAAACTCCAAGCTGGCAGGTCTTGTTCCTTTTACTGAGGAGTGGCTTCCATCTGGACATTTTACCATAAAGGCCTGATTGGTGGAGTGCTGCAGAGATGGTTGTCCTTCTGGAAGGTTCTCCTATCTCCACAGAGGAACTCTGGAGCTCTGTCAGAGTGACCATCGAGTTCTTGGTCACCTCCCCGACCAAGGCCCTACTCCCCCGTTTTGGCTGGGCTACCAGCTCTAGGGAGAGGTTTTGGTTGTTCCAAACTTCTTCCATTTAAGAATGACAGAGGCCATTGTGTTCTTGGGGACCTTCAATGCTGCAGAGATGTTTTGGTACCCTTCCCCAGATCTGTACCTCGACATAATCTTGTATCAGAGATCTACGGACAATTCCTTCAACCTCATGGCTTGGTTTTTGCTCTGACAAGCACTGTCTACTGTGGGAAGTTATATAGACAGGTGTGTGCCTTTCCAAATCATGTCTGATCCATTTAATTTACCACAGGTGGACTCCAATGAAGTTGTAGAAACATCTCAAGAATGATCAATGGAAACAGGATGCACCTGAGCTCAATTTCGAGTGTCATAGCAAAGGGTCTGAATACCTAAGTAAACAAGGTATTTCTGTTTTATTTTTTTACATTTGCAAACATTTCTAAAAAACAGTTTTGGCTTTGTTATTATTGGGTATTTTGTGTAGATTGATGAGGATTTTTTTTATTTAATCAAATTTTGAGTACGGCTTTAAAGTAACTAAATGTGGAAAGAGTCAAGGGGTCTGAATAATTTACGCATGCACTTTAAATGCCCTGACTTCTGCAGAGGCCATATCGCAGTAGATGCCAGATTGACCATGCAAAGCCTTTTAAGGCACTGAACCAAAACGGTAGCTGCGCCTGAGCAATGTAGAAAACGGTGCACCTGGCCTCCAGAATCCCTCGACTTCATTCAAATTGAGATGGTTTGGAATGAGTCGGACCACAGAGCTAAGCCAAAAGCAGCTCAGTTATATGTGGGAACTCCTTCAAAACTGTTGGGAAAGCATTCCAGGTGAAGCTGGTTGAGAGAATGCCAAGAGTGTGCAAAGCTATCATTAAGGCAAAGGGTAGCTATTTGAAGAATCTCAAATATAAAATATATTTTGATTTATTTAACACTCTTTTTTCGTTACTACATGATTCCATATGTGTTATTTCATGGTTTTGATGTCTTCACTATTATTCTATATGATAGAAAATAGTAAAACATTCAGAAAAACTCTGTAATGAGTAGGTGTTCTAAAACTTTTGACCAGTAGTGTATGTTTTTGTACCCCTTTAAACTAGAAAGTATCATGATCCATTGGGTATTTTGATATTTTCAGTGATTAGTAATGTACACCCCTGTGGTCTCAAGATGAATGGTTTTGCCCACTTGAAAGTTTTGCAATTGAAATACAAAAAAAAAACGAGAAATGATTTGACCTCTACTTTTCCAAACCACATCTTTGTCAGTCCTTCCTCATGGTGAAAAAACAGAAACGATGCAAAAGTAAAATTACACTTCCTTAAAAAACATTACAAAAACACCTTCCAAACTTGCCTCATTGTACAACAAGTACATCATTGTATTGAAAATGTACAACCACCAGGCACATACAGTACCAGCTGACACAGGGCTGTAAAATAAAGCATTTACCAAAACTATTAAGAGGCGTTGTGGCGCGGATTGAATCTCGGCCTGATTCGGATACTGCAGTTGCAACTATTGGCAAGTTAAATGGTTAAAAACATATTTGTGTGATGTACAGTAGTACTGTAAACAATGGAGAGGTGGCGTGAGGATAACTGTTAATAAAGTAATGGAGAACTGTAATTGGAGGGGGTATTTCTACCTTACTGTTTAGGAGATGTGTTGAGAAAACAGATTTTCGCCCAAAACATTTTCTTCCTTTATTTTAGCTTGGAATCGAAGAAAGATGGCTTTTCTGTAGATGGGATGAACTTGGGTATTTAGACTATCAGTGGCCACCACTGGATGGAAGACGTTTAAGGATTTAGTCATCAGGCCATCAGACATTTAGAACATCCAAAGACAAGGAATATCCAGTTAACTTAGACATGTTGCAAAGAAAATATACCACAATAAATGTCCATGTTGAGGCCTTAGTCATGTTTTAATCTGAACATACTTTTTTTCTAATAGCAGCAACACATACTGTATTTTAGGGATTATAGTTCAAATGTAATTACTTGGGAGAAGTAAAACCCCACCTATATAAATATAGTAAGGTTGGTGGCACTTAAACAAAGTCTTAAAATGTGAAAAGAAACTTAACTGAGGCCAACAGAGTGTTGTAAAAGCCTTGGTCAAACTCAGTAAGGTTAACTATCAGATCTTAAAGTAAAACACATCATGAGCTGAAGACCAAGGCATCATTTTGTTACCTTCTTTTAGCTAGGCAAGTCAGTTAAGAACAAATTCTTATTTACAATGACAGCCTACTGGGGAACAGTGCCTTGTTCAGGGGCAGAACCTTGTCAGCTCGGGGATTTGATCCAGCAACCTTTTGGTTACTGCCCCAACACTCTAACCACTAGGCTACCTGCCCGCCCCAAAACATGTGGCATAATGGATTTTACAGTAATGCTGTTTTCACAGGAATTGCAGTTAGATCTCTTTATGTACAGTACCGGTCAATTATGTTGATTTATGACTACATGCACATTTGCTGTACAACTACACAAAATGACACTATTACTGGTTTTGAATAAGTCACAAATTATAATACTGCAGAATTTATCTGAATATATAAGCTACGGGATTGTAGTGTTGGTTGATCGGTATGGATTGATGGGTTGGTTGATGGGCTTGGGTTGATTATGGTCTATATACAGTCCAGTATGGCTGGGCGGTATGCTGTACAGAGGGACTTCCTGGATGCAGCATCAGGTTAGAGGGAGGAGTAACAGACTGGGGACATGAAGTGACAGTTCACACTCATCAGAGACTCACACATGACTCACAGTCAACAAGAAGAGAGAGCACACAGAGAGAGGTAATGTGCTGATTCAGTCTTATTCTTTACATGGCAAATATGTTTGTTTTTTAAGTGCTTGGAAAAAAATGGAGAACTCTGGACGTTACTTATGTAACTAAACTAGTAACTCCTTAGTCTTTGGTAGAAACAATTGGCACTTTGTTTGTTACAATGACTCCCCACGTGACTTAAAATGTAATTACTCTGTTACCATGTAGTTTCAAAATAAGTTCCAGACAATTATGGTAAAATAAAGCATAACTAGGAGTTTGACATCTCTCCATGCATTAAATTACAGTTGAAAAAAAACGAGGTGAGATGGTTGTGACAATCAGAAACGTGTCATGAAACGTTCACGTCAGTTGTTAGGAAGGCCTATGTATTCTCCTTACACAGCTGGCAACGGGATGTGTAGATATGATCATACCAAACAACAAGAAGGCCCGCACACGGTTGATGCTCTCAATTCACTGCTTTACTGACAACATTTCGATCTCGAAACGGATCTTTGTCTGGTCAAACAAACTGAGTACTCACTTCCCAAAATATACACATTCCATCTTCCATGACCATTATGCACATGACGCGTGTAGGCGTGGTAACAATAAAACATGTGGCACAAGCAATCATAATTAATCTGAGAGGTACATATGTTCATAAAGGATTATATACATACAAATGGATTCAAGTTCAAAATCTTGGCAACAGTAGTAAAAAGATTGTTGAAAACGTTTGGAATACCCTTCCATATGACTATTACGAGCAGGAGGTGAGGTGGCCGTAAGTATAATTCCAGTGACCTATTTCAAAAATTATTAGTGCATCTTTAATATTTGATATCAATGAGATGGGCAGATATAGTAGTTACAGAATCTAATATATACAGTATGTACAAAGTAACTAGGAGACCAGGAAGCCAAGACAAATCAAAGTGACATACAGTATGTAAGAAAGGGTCTGAGATCAAACTCTTGGTTCAGACCTTTAGGAGACGTGGTGCACAAACTGTGATTCCAATACAATTCTCTTCTCAATAATAGATTATAAGTACCCCCCCCATGTGTCTTAAAATGTTCGATACCAATGTATCTCAGAGAGCTAATGTTGTGACGGGCCTCCATGAAATGTGCAGCCACAGGGTTTCTCTGGTCGAGGGTCCTGATATTACTCCTGTGTTCTGCTATTCCTGTTTCAGAGCGTGTCTCGTTTTTCCTGCATAGCATATACCACAAATACACTTGATCAGGTTTATCACATTTTTTTGTGGAACGTGTAATGATGTCCTTAATCTTGATGGCCTTGCCCGTGATAGGGGGATTGAACATTGTGCATTTGTTCGTAAAGTTACACTGGGTACATCGACCACATCTGTAATTACCATCCGTCAGATTGTCTTGGAAGATGCTACGTGGCACCAGTGGAAGATCAGACCTCACCACCATTTGACTGATGTTGTGGGCCCCTCTGAAGATGACCCGCGGAGGTTCTTTAACCTTTTTTCCAGTTGTGGATCAGTGCTTAAGATGTGCCAGGGTTTTTAATGATGTGGTCAAACTGTTTACCAAGTGGGGAGTATTGGAGGAAGCATTTAACACGTTGGTCAGGAGCGTGGGGAGGTTTTGGCATGAGGCTGTCATCCTTGGTCATATTTTTTTAACGTTCCCCTGCATCATGCAGCCATTCCTCTGGGTAACCTTGCTGTCTGAAACGCTCATCCAGACAGTCGGCTTGCTTGTCATAGTCACTCTGTGTACTACAAATCCTGCGTATGCTGGATTGGCTGATGGGGAGGCTCTTTTTTAGGGGTCTAAGGTTGGAATCTGTCTCCGGGTAACTAGGAATTCCTGTCCGTCGGCTTCCTGTTTAGGTCGGTGCTGAAGCCCTCCCCCTCCCTCTTTATCAAAATGTCAAGAAAACCTGTTTCGTGCATCAAGGGTGAGAGTGAATTTCAAATGTTCAGTGCTTGTATAACACTATTTATCATGTTATTCTGTGTTATTCTCTTTCTGTGCTCCAGACCTGTGGACACAGACAAGGGGACCAGAGAAAGAGGTGAAAGACAGGATGTGGGTCCTCATTTTGGCAGCTCTACTCTTCTCTCTGACAGAGAGAGCAACATGTCGAAGTAGGGTTCCTTTCATCATTAAAGTATTGTTAATATTGAAATCATGAGTAGATGTATAGATGTGGTAATCGTAGTGGTACAGTATGGTAATTAAAACCCCAAAACATTTTAACCTCAACTGATTCTGTATCATCAAAAATGTAATGAACAAGTGAAGTGCTTTCTGTATTACTCATGACTGTATTCATTTCCCTCCATCAGAACTGGCAGCACCACCAACAGCATCATCCTGGACCATCACCGTCAGTCCAGCAGAAATAACAGCAGAGAAGGGACTATGTGCTGTTATTTCATGTACTTTCACTCACCCTGATAACATCAAGCCTACCGCTGCAGTATGGTTCAAGTGCCCAACAAAGGGCAAATGTGATGAGGATAAAATCAGAATTGTCCACTCCAATAAACCCTCTAAAGCTCAGGAGGGTTATAAACAGAGAGTGTCTCTACTGGAGACTGATCTGACAAAGAAGAACTGTAGTGTGATCATCAACGACATCAGAGAGAATGATGCTGGAGAGTATCAATTCAGACTTCCAAGTTCATATACATACCCGAAGAAAGTGAAAATCACAGTGAGCGGTACTATGACTATTATTACCAGTTACAGGGACAACCTATTATTGTAGTTAATTGTATACAGTACACACTTGCCAAGTTCCCCCTCAGGTCTCCCTTATTATAAAGTCCTATCATAAGAAGACATTACTGGGGAAACTCCCATTCAGAGTCATCACATGCATGCTGCTCTCCTACGGCGGATTATGTGTCACTGCTGTTTTGTACACAGATGTAAAACTCACTTCTGTATTTGTATTTCCTGCCTCCAGCTCTGACCCAGAAGCCCTCAGTGTTGACTCCTCCTCTGACAGAGGGAGAACCAGCTACTCTGACCTGCACAGCCCCGGGGATGTGCTCTGGAACTCCTCCTAACATCACATGGACATGGAGAGGAACAGGAGACAACATCACTGAGCTCAGAGACAACATCACCATACAGGAGAGAGAGGACCTGACCAATGTGACGACAACCCACTTCTCAATGTTGACCTTCACCCCCACAGCTAAGCATCACGGCACCAACGTCACATGTCTGGTGTCATTCAATGGCCGCATCACCACTAAGAAGACACTGACAATGAATGTGGCACGTAGGTAGTGTACATTATCTGACCTCCCGTTGTGCTGCAACACTTCCATTTCATGAACACGATTTGTATGTACTGTTCTTTGTTTTCTAGATGTGAAGGAACCCAAGATCTCTGGCTGTAACACAGTGAGAGAGGGTGATACCCTGAATCTGACCTGCAGTGATGACAGCTACCCACCATCATCATCTAACATCACCTGGAGTAAGAAGGGGACAACAGCTTTGGAACGGAATAACTCTGGACGGGCCACTCTCATCATCTCTAACATGACAAGAGAACATGCTGGGGAGTATGTGTGTACAGCTCAACACCACAGTAGATCTCTGATGGCTTCCACTGTTGTCACTGTGATGTGTGAGTACAAGCAGCACTGTTCAGACAGATTGAAAATGGCTTGTGACATGCTGTTACCTTTAAATTGCCTATGGTTTATCTCCCCTCTCATGACCTGTGTGTGTGTGTGTGTGTGTGTGTGTGTGTGTGTGTGTGTGTGTGTGTGTGTGTGTGTGTGTGTGTGTGTGTGTGTGTGTGTGTGTGTGTGTGTGTGTGTGTGTGTGTGTGTGTGCGTGCGTGCGTGCGTGCGTGCGTGCGTGCGTGCGTGCGTGCGTGCGTGCGTGCGTGCGTGCGTGCGTGTGTAACTCAGGGAGTTCCCTTACCCTTTATAAGATGGTTAACACTAAAAGAGTACAGTTTTACTACATCAGTGTTGATGTTCTCAGTGAACAGCACCATCAGCCTGCCTGTCAGAAACCACACCAATACCACTATGGAGTGTGTCAGCAGAAATGAAGCGGGCAGAGTGAGAGAGGTGCAAGTCACCCAAATAGAAAAACAAGAAGGTAAAGATACAAGTTAACACACTTTGTTAGAGAGCCACAGCTTCCCAATATCAATGCAACATAGAGGATTTGCACGCTTGGATTGAGAAAAGTTGTGAGCCACTTCTAAAATCCAACGCGTTGTTCTCTTTATAGAGGATGTGTCTAAAGACATCATGGCTTTGCTGTCGGACCTACAACTGATTACTGCATTTGTGGTTGGTGCAGCCCTCTCAGCCAGCATCTTTTGTATCTTCCTGTGTTTGAAAGGGAAACGTAAAAGGTAAATGCATTCTATTACTGATGTACAGTCGCTATTGACTGAATATGTTATTTAAAAAATCAATTGTAAATTGTCTCACTGATTTATTTATATTTATTATCAAGAACATCAGATTTCTTGTCAAAAGTACCAATGCCTTGCACCATATTGTAATGGAAGTGCTTGCTAACCCCTCCAAAATACAGTGATTGAGACATTTCATTTGAACTCTTTTCCTTAGACGCAAAGAGAGGATCCCAAAGGACTCAGACTCCAAAAGCCATTTCATGAACCTGGAGATGGTGGCATGTGAAGACCAACAGGTACAGTACCAGTTCCTTTCTTTATTCAGCTTTACCAACATTTAGTTAGCATTGACATGCCAATAGGAGTTTACAAGGCAACACAAACATGTCTGGTACCACCAAGCTAACAAAATACTCCTAACACAGTGCTTTCTGTCATCTACTGCATAGATGGATGCAGGACAGGCTGTGGGGGGCAAACAGACCCCTCTGCAGGTGGAGCTGAAGGAGGGAGAAGAAAACGGAGGGCCCCAGACCAGTGGAGCCATAGGGAAATCTACCACAGGGGGAGAACCAAATGAAGTGGACTACGCCAGTATCAACTACTCCCTGCTGAAGAAGAAGACTCCTGAGGAGGCAGAGAAGAAGACCACCACCACAGAGACAGACTACGCCGAAATCAAACGACAGAAGAAGAATGAGGAGGAAGAAGATGGTGGAGAGGGGAGTGGTGTGATGGAAGAGGTGGAATGGGAGGAAGGGGATGAGATGGTAGGGAAGGAAGAGGAGAAAGAGAACGGTAAGCCATTACGAGAGACAGATGAGGATACAGCACTTTACTCCAACATCAAGACTATTATGGGTGGAGAGTGACACAGCAACGTGGGAAATAGCGCACAGCACTATGGCTTCTAATATACAGCACTGCGGTGTTTTCTCATACTCCAGATTGAATGTTTTATGATGATAGAGACTTTGTTTAACTGAAACTACTGTAGGAAATAGTTTTGGTAATTCTTTCTTTTTCAGCCTTGTCTAATGTAATGTTAGTTTTGTAACGATTCTGTTTTTGTGTCACCATGGAAGGACATGGTGTCTCCTCTGATCCTTCATGTTTTTGTATTTTGATTTAACCATAACCCTGTATATTGAGGCACTACCTTACTTTTGATGTTTGTGTGTATTTTAGTTGTTTGCTATCTGCTAAGAATTTCTAAATGATGTTTTAACTGTCTTGTAGCATGATGTACTACAGTACCCATAATGCTCTGTATCAATATACGGTTTCATCTTGGTAAAGACGTTCCTAAAGCTAACACTATGGTGTCCCATCTACTTATTAATACATTAGAGGAGGCTGGTGGTAGGAGCTATAGGAGGACAGGTTCATTGTAATGGCAGGAATGGGACGGCAGGGTAACCTAGTGGTTAGAGAGCGTTGGACTGGTAACCGAAAGGTTGCACAGATCAAATCCCCGAGCTGACAATCTGTCGTTCTGCCCCTGAACAAGGCAGTTAACCCACTGTTCCTAGGCTGTCATTGAAAATAAGAATTTGTTCTTAACTGACTTGCCTAGTTAAATAAATACTTGAAACTGTATCAAACATATGAAAACCACATGTATGACTCTGTTCCATTAATTCCATTCCAGCCATTAAAACAAGCCTGTCCTCCTACAGCTCATCACACCAGGCTCCTCTGTAATACATGGTGTCAGAAGTTGGATGTCTATTTATTATCTCCACAAATTGTATTCGACAGTGATTACACAGATGGTGTGACTGCAGAGAACAGTAGAGGTTTTCTTTAGAACTCCAGTTCCTTCACCGTGTATTCTATGTTGACATAATCAAAATGTATATGTTCACGATCATTGTAAATAAGAATTTGTTCTTAATTGACTTGCCTAGTTCAATAAATGTTACATTTAAATGAAATAAAAATTTTAACAATATTACTATGCTACAAACAACCCCTAGATAGAGGCACTCCATTTGACATGACAACCGCAAAGCCACATCATTTACAAGCCCACTTCTAAACCCCATTCTCAGTTTGAGTTTTTATCATAGTACTCATTTATCAGAAAAGGAAACTGATTTAAGGTGATCTCAACCATCTGCTGGTGTAAGTGAAAACAGAACAACAGGCTCTGATTGGAAGGCAGATGTTTAAAATTAACCCTGAAACTCTCAGATGTCGGCAGAGGTTTCTCACATGGTTTCCTCTGAACAAAAAAAACACCAAGAGGTGTGTGTGTGAGTCACAATAGCAGGAAATGGACACTCCCTTTCACATTGTAAATCTGTCTGTGTTGTGGTGGTGGTTTCTTTTGCACTGTACCTGTCACTGAGCTACCGAACAAACCCACGTACAAACACCTGTGTTATTCCTCAGGTTTGGATGAAAAGAAAATGAAGATGTCCCTTTACTGTTAAATGTTCATTTAGAGAGTACGTCACCTGCCAATTGTCAGTGTGAGCATCATGGACTCTGTCGTGTGTACAGTATGTGCTCACACTCATACTGGATTAAGGATGGGATTACAGGATTAGAATGTTCCACTCACATTAAAGAGCCTGTAAATAGATCTAGCAGACACAGTCAGCACACTTCGCTTGTATTGAGGATGTATCTGCCATTGATCATTGGATAAGGATGTATTTCCCTTTTTAAGGTCTGCCCTTAGGTTTTTTCATCCAGGTCAAAGGTAAGGCACAGGCAGTAGCATACATTAGTACTGTAGACCAGACAGATACTTGGAGCTAAAATAGTGTATTTGTTTACACAACACTTACCACTACCCAATACTGTCATAGAAAAAGTGAAATACGTTAAATCTGATTAATTGTGTAAATAAATGGTTTTATTGTGTTCCCACTTATCCCGAGTTGATACAGCAGTAAGGGATTGTGTTCCCACTTATCCCGAGTTGATACAGCAGTAAGGGATTGTGTTCCCACTTATCCCGAGTTGATACAGCAGTAAGGGATTGTGTTCCCACTTATCCCGAGTTGATACAGCAGTAAGGGATTGTGTTCCCACTTATCCCGAGTTGATACAGCAGTAAGGGATTGTGTTCCCACTTATCCCGAGTTGATACAGCAGTAAGGGATTGTGTTCCCACTTATCCCGAGTTGATACAGCAGTAAGGGATTGTGTTCCCACTTATCCCGAGTTGATACAGCAATAAGGGATTGTGTTCCCACTTATCCCGAGTTGATACAGCAGTAAGGGATTGTGTTCCCACTTATCCCGAGTTGATACAGCAGTAAGGGATTGTGTTCCCACTTATCCCGAGTTGATACAGCAGTAAGGGATTGTGTTCCCACTTATCCCGAGTTGATACAGCAGTAAGGGATTGTGTTCCCACTTATCCCGATTGATACAGCAGTAAGGGATTGTGTTCCCACTTATCCCGAGTTGATACAGCAGTAAGGGATTGTGTTCCAGGTCCTCGAGGGCTGCACTGTATGTCAGTGTTTGTTCTTGCCTTCTACTCAGAGACTAATAAATACCTCAGTATTAAACTGTGTGACATAACAGCCAATCAATTATCAATTGAATTGATCAATTACGTGCCCAAGAAATGTAATCCTCCACTATTAAGATGTGTGAGTGTTCCTACATGTTGATCTATGCTAATGACCATCCGCACCTCTCTCACAGCCATGGCGGCGGATGTTGTATCTCACAGCCTGAACCTCCTGGAGACTCTCAAAGAGTCTATTGAGAACAACAAGCTGTCAGATGTCAAGGATGCTGTGGAGGACCTCCTGATCAGCCGGATCAACCTGGCCGTGGCAGGAGAGCGGGGGCCCGAGAAGTCTGCATTCATCAACGCCCTCCGTGGCCTGGGGCCTGAGGATGAAGGAGCCGCCCTATCCCCTTGCCCCACTTCTCCAGAGGAGATGGCCATCTATCCCAACCCTAAGCACCCTGACTTCAGGCTCTGGGACTTGCCACCCACCCCCGCAGCCTCGCCCTTTGACCCAGAAGGGTACATGGAGCGGGTGAAGTTCCTGCGGTACAACGTGGTGGTCATGGCGTTCACACAGAGTCTCCAGGCCAACAGCGTGGCGGTGTTTCTGGAAGCCCGCTCTGTGCAGAGGGACACTGTGTACTTCGCCCTGCTGGCCTCGGAGAAGGACACAGAAAAGTGTCTGGAGGAGAGGCGGAAGGCCAGCCTGGAGTTGTTGAAGGCCCAGGGGGTGGCCCTGCCTAAGGTGTTCCTAGTGAGGCCCTCCTGTCTGGAGAAACTTGACTTCCCAGGACTCCTGGAGGAGATGGAGAGGGACCTACCAGAGATCCGGGCCCATGCTCTCCTCCTGGCCCTGCCCACTCTCTCCCCAGTCCTGATCACCCAGAAGAGAGACGCCTTCAAGGCCTTGGTCTGGGCTGCCGCGTCACTCTCTGGTGGGGTGTCGGCCATCCCCGTGCCCCTGGTGGCCTCCATGGTGGACGCCAGAGTGGGTGTGAGGATCCTCACCAAGGCCAGGGCCTCGCTCTGTCTGGACGACGAGTCTGTTGAGCGGTTGGCACGGCAACGCGGCATGGAGCCGGCACGGCTCAAAGCCCTGCGGACGTGTAACCTGTCGGCTGAAGTCACCAAGGGGGAGGTAAAGCTTCGGCTGGCAGTGGCAGAGAAGGAGTTGACCACCAACACGACCCGGCTGGTGGAGATGGCCATGCCCAGGCACGCCCGCTCAGCTGGTCGTTCCTTCACTGTCATGTTGCAGGCTCTCAATGGGGCCATCGATGAGATGGTGGTTGACGCAGAGAAGATACTGGCTGATGCTGGTATTGGAGAGGGGAAATGAAGGAGGTCAAGAGGAGGGCTAGAAATAGTGCAATGAAAAATGTTTTAAAACATTTGCAATGGAAATGCAAATATGCATTGCGTAGGACTTTACTGCAGACAAATTATCTAGTGGCTTCATGGTTAAAATGTTATTAATATTTTTCAAAATTAATAAACATTTTTTCAAAAACCGTGCAGAAAATCAGGTGTTTCTTTGTCAAAGGATTTTGTTACATTTCAGTCTCCTGTAATGTACAGTACCAGTCAAAAGTATGGACACCTATTCGTTCAAGGGTTTTTCTTTTTGAAAATTATTTTAACACCCCTACTCTTACGACAAGTGCCATGGGGTCTTTAGTGACCACAGAGAGTCAGCACACCCGTTTAATGTCCCATCCAAGGGTTTTTCTTTATTTTTACTATTTTCTAAATTGTAGAATAATATTGAAGACTTCAAAACTATGAAATAACACATATGGAATCATGTAGTGACCAAAAAAGTGTTAAACAAATCCAAATATATTTGAGATTCTTCAAAGTAGACACCCTTTGCTTTGATGACAGCTTTGTACACTCTTGGCATTCTCTCAACCAGCTTCACCTGGAATGCTTTTCCAACCGTCTTGAAGGAGTTCCCACATATGCTGAGCACTTGTTGGCTGCTTTTCCTTCACTCTGCGATCCAACTCATCCCAAACCATCTCAATTGGTTTGAGGTCAGGTGATTGTGGAAGCCAGGTCATCTGATGAAGCACTCCATCACTCACTTTCCTGGTCAAATAGCCCTTACACAGACTGGAGGTATGTTGGGTAATTGTCCTGTTGAAAAACAAATGACAGTCACACTAAGCCCAAACCAGATTAGATGGCGTATTGCTGCAGAATGCTGTGGTAGTCATGCTGGTTAAGTGCGCCTTCAATTCTTATTAAATCACTGACAGTGTCATGAGCAAAGCACCCCCACACCACCTCCTCCATGCTTCACGGTGGGAACCACACATGCAGAGATCATCCCCTCACCTTCTCTGTGTCTCACAAAGACATGGCGGTTGGAACCAAAAATCCCAAATTTGGACTCATCAAACCAAAGGACAGATTTCAACCAGTCTAATGTTCATTGCTTGTGTTTCTTGGCCCAAGCAATTATTTTATTTTTATTGGTGTCTATCTACACTATCTACCTAGAGAGTTTTCATCTGTATTTTTCAGAGCCGTCTACATACCACCACAGACCAATGCTGGCACTAAGAGCGCACTCAATGAGCAGTATTCCGCCATAAGCAAACAGGAAAACGCTCATCCAGAGGAGGCACTCCTAGTGGCCGGGGACTTTAATGCAGGGAAACTAAAATCTGTTTTACCAAATTTCTATCAGCATGGTAAACATGCAACCAGAGGCAAAAATAAAATCTACACCTCCTTTACTCAAATCAAATCAATTCAAAGTTTATTTGTCACGTGCGCCGAATACAACAGGTGAAATGCTTACTTACGGGCTCTAACCAATAGTGCAAAAAAGGTATTAGGTGAACAATAGGTAAGTAAAGAAATAAAAACAACAGTAAATAGATGGTGAAAGATAACATTAGCGAGGTTATATAGAGGCACTGGTTAGTCGGGGTGATTGAGGTAGTATGTACATGTAGATATGGTTAAAGGGACTATGCATATATGATAAACAGAGTGATCCTGATTTCGACCACTGCAGCAAAATCCAAGTCCTTGTTTCAGTAACTTTCCTTCCATTTGGTGCCTTTTGAATGTGACCCTGTTCTTTTCATATCACTTTTGCTCAGTTTATATTTATGCTCAGTTATTACATTTACTGTGGGTGCATTTATGGGCTTTTACATGTTTTGTTATCCACAATCAATAGCAGTGCCAATGTGTATAGGAGTTATTCAACTTGAATACAGTAACTTGGGCAGGATAGCATGTTGTCTTTATATGCAATACAATATTTTCACAGACAAATACGAGTCAGCACTGTGTTTCTGCTTAAATCAGCAAGGTTTTACTCAGAAGGTATTGCACAGTACAGTGCCTCGTTCTTCATGTACAACCACACACACTACACATACTGTAAATTTGAACAAAACACCTGACAGATGAAGTGAGTCTAAGCTCACTTCACAAATACAGTTCTGAACAGCGCAGAATGGAAAACAGATACAGTACCTCCCTCCATCATCAACCCCGAATCATACAAATAGACGCTTCTGTCTGTCATGCTTGGATGATCATGCAAAAAACAAATGCAAAGCCTGGCAGATTTTTGGGTTCGTCTTTTAGTTTCTCATCCTTATCTTGAGAAGACGGATATGCTTGCAGATACAGTATCTTTCACGAGACAGTCATCACAGCGAAATCCCTTCTGAGGTAAGAAGAAACAACTTTGTGAATGTTTGCTATTTCTTTTATGCATGTCTACCCATTATAAAGTGAGACATGTATCCTGGATACATCTTTATTTGAGTCATAACGAGCTGATAATGTGAAATAACTCATGTGCACATTGAGATAGGAACATTGCTCAAATGCTGTCAGTTCCACTCTAAAGTCATAATAAAGTGTCACCAATACATTTCTTATATGAGAATGTACAGTCATTTAGATATTTCTGTCTCAATGATATGGTAATAATGAGAGAGAGAGAGAGAGAGAGAGAGAGAGAGAGAGAGAGAGAGAACCAACAATTGCAAGACAGAATAATCGAATGGGAAGTGTAAATTTAAGTTCCTGGCCTCCACCTGACAAAAACGAAGGTTACTACCAGTAAAATTTGCAGTAAACGTTACTTGTACAAGTGAAACTTCTAAACAGATATTTATATTATTGTGGAAGTGTTTATTACTATCCTTGAAGTGAGCAAAGGGGATTAAATAAGAATTCACAGCAGCTTTCGAAAGCGAGAACATAAAATAAATGCCACCTATAAAAATAATAATCCACATTTGGATAGGCTACTAATGACAAAATAAATAAAGTAATCAAAATAAGTACGAAATTAACCAAATAAATACAGTGCAAATACGTGTAAGGCACACAACATAATATTCTTGCAAAGGCTACATTTATTTCGAATAAGACGCACTGTGAATACAGGCTTTGAAAATGAACAAAAAAAAGTGCAACAAGAACCATTCGGCCTATTTTTCTTTTCATTATATATGAACCTACCTAAAGGTTTCTGGCATGGAACACAATCATGTTCACCTTTTCTGGTTTAATAGACTGCAGAGTGGGGTAACAATATTGCCTGCTGTAGGCTTACTGAAAAAAACGTTCAGACGGGAACTTTTTTTGCACAGATGCAGAGGTATTTGAGGGCGACGTTGACAAAGAGCGGAAATCGATCCTCATTCCCTCTCCCCAATGCCACTAGGTCATACATTTACATTTTGTTGGGTGGATGTGAAGCTCCGCGCTGGCCCGCTGTTGTGAACGGAGTATGACTTTTTGCTTAGCTCTCCCAAGAACACTGCCCAGTGATGTCTTCTATGTTGAACATGCAAACTCGATCTCTATTCTAATTCAAAATCACCATTGAAAGGGTCTCGTATCACCCTGCAGGTCTACAACGTTTGATTCCAAATCACCATTCAGAGTTATCGGTAACACATATCACCAAATGATTGGTTAATATGTGTTTACTTATTTGCACACATGATGGGACGATGTGTCATTCCAGACATCGCCCAATCCATATACACCCCTAGTCCCAGGAATAATATTGTAGCCCTATTCGCATGGGACTAATATTACCAGAGAACATTGGTTATGCATGTACTACACCCGAATGCCCGTTATTCCAGAGGACGATTCGGACTGAATTAGTTTTTTCCAAACTGCCACCTGTAATTAGATATATTTTTGTTTTATACATTGGCAGTTAGGACGGAAGCCTGGAGTTTTTTTTTTTATAGGAGTGAAGATATTTCATCAAGTCCTGGCGACAGGTGACACTGATAACTCGAGTTTGGTTCTCAAGTTTCTAAACCATACAAAGCCATCTTTGGTATAGTGTCGACATAATATTTGAATTGAGGAAGTGTGATCAAAATCATGAGGATAATTTAGCGATCAGCAGTAGAAAGCCCAATACGGACGGGATACATTTTACTGGGGGTGCTCAATGTAATGTAATTATGTACAAAAGCACAAATCACCACATCCGTAATTTTAGTCTGGTCTGAATCTGCCATGTCAGTCATTTTTATTTGTCAGGAAGGTTATTATCCCAGCCCTAAAAATCGATTGTTTTTCAGCAAACTCCCAGGTGCTCTGATAATACTTATCCCGTGCGGATCGTAATCCCTGTGTTTTGGGGAAATTACAGAGTTTAACAGGTGCTGCACCCAGTTTTGGGTAAGAACATGGGAACAAATTGATCAACTCAAATTAAATTTTATTAATCACATGCGCCGAATACAACCTTAAAGTGCAATGCTTACTTACGACCCCCTAGCCAACAATGGAGTTTAAAAAAACGTCTAAGAATAAGAAATAAAAGTAACAAGTAATTAAAGAACAGGAGTAAAATAACAGTAACGAGACTATATACAGGGGGGTACCAGTACAGAATCAATGTAAGGGGGCACCGGTTATTTGAGGGAATATGTACATGAAGGTAGAGTTATTAAAGTGAATATGCATAGATGACAACAAAGTGTAGCAGCGGTGTGAAAAAAGGAGGAGGGGGGGTCAATGCAAATAGTCTGGGTAGCCATTTGATTAGGTGTTCAGGAGTCTAAATGGCTTGGGGCTAGAAGCTCTTTAGAAGCCTCTTGGACCTAGACTTGGCGCTCTGGTGGTAGCAGAGAGAACAGTCTATGACTAGGGTGGCTGGAGTCTTTGACCATTTGTAGGTCCTTCCTCTGTCACCGCCTGGTATAGAGGTTCTGGATGGCAGGAAGCTTGGCCCTGGTGATGAACTGGGTCGTTCGCACTACCCTCTGTAGTGCCTTGTGGTCGGAGGCCGAGCAGTTGCCATAACAGGCAGTGATGCAACCAGTCAGGATGCTCTCGATGGTGCAGCTATAGAACCTTTTGAGGATCTGAGGACCCATGCCAAGTATTTTCAGTCTCCTCAATGGGAATAGGTTTTGTCGTGCCCTCTTCGCGACTGTCTTGGTGTGCTTGGACCATGTTTGTTTGTTGGTGATGTGGACACCAAGGAACTTGAAGATCTCCACGTGCTCCACTGTAGCCCGGTCGATGTGGATGGGGATGTGCTCGGCCCTCTTTTTCCTGTAGTCCACAATCATCTCCTTTGTCTTGATCACATTGAGGGAGAGGTTGTTGTCCTGGCACCACACGGCCAGGTCTCTGACCTCCTCCCTATAGGCTGTCTCGTCGTTGTCGGTGATCAGGCCTAACACTGTTGTGTCATCGGCAAACTTAATGATGGTGTTGGAGTTGTGCCTTGCCGTGCAGTCATGATTGAACAGGGAGTACAGGAGGGGACTGAGCACGTACCCCTGAGGGGCCCCTGTGTTGAGGATCAGCGTGGCGGATGTTGTGACCTACCCTTATCACCTGGGGGCGGCCCGTCAGGAAGTCCAGGATTCAGTTGCAGAGGGAGGTGTTCGGTCCCAGGGTCCATTAGCTTATTGATGAGCTTTGAGGGCACTATGGTGTTGATCGCTGAGCTGTAGTCAATGAATAGCATTCTCACATAGGTGTTCCTTTTGTCCAGGTGGGAAAGAGCAAGTGCAATAGAGATTGCATCATCTGAGGATCTGTTGGGACGATATGCAAATTGGAGTGGGTGTAGTGTTTCTGGGATAATGGTGTTGATGTGAGCCATGACCAGCCTTTCAAAGCACTTCATGGCTACAGACGTGAGTGCTACTGGTTGGTAGTCATTTAGGAAGGTTACCTTAGGGTTCTTGGGCACAGGCACTATGGTGGTCGGCTTACAACATGTTGGTATTACAGACTCGGACAGAGAGAGGTTGAAAATGTCAGTGAAGACACTTGCCAGTTAGTTAGTGCATGCTCACAATACACCTGTTTAAAGGTTACCTGTTTAAAAGTTATTCACATCGTCTTCCAGGACAGCTGGTGCTCTCATGCATGCTTCAGTGTTATTTGCCTCAAAGTGAGCATAGAACTATTTTAGCTCGTCTTGTATGCTCGTGTCACTGGGCAGCTTTCGGCTGTGCTTCTTTTTATGGTCTGTAATGGTTTGCAAGCCCTGCCACATCCGATGAGCATCAGAGTCGGTGTACTACGATTCGATCTTAGTCCTGTATTGACACTTTGCCTGATTGATGGTTCGTCGGACGGCATTCCTTGAGCACATTTTTGGGGTACAGTCGATAGCTCTGGACTTCGGGCTAAAAGTCCTCCCTGGTGGCGCAGTGGTTAAGGGCGCTGTACTGTGCCATCAGAGACTCTGGGTGGGCGCCCAGGCTCTGTCGTAACCGGCCACGACCGGGAGGTCTGTGGGGCGACGCACAATTGGCCTAGCGTCGTCCGGGTTAGGGAGGGCTTGGCCGGTAGGGATGTCCTTGTCTCATCGCACACCAGCAACTCCTGTGGTGGGCCGGGCGGAGTGTGCGCTATCCAAAGTTTCCAGGTGCACGTTGTTTCCTCCGACACATTGGTGCGGCTGGCTTCCGGGTTGGATGCGCGCTGTGTTAAGAAGCAGTGCGGCTTGTTTGGGTTGTGCATCGGAGGATGCATAACTTTCAAACTTCGTCTCTCCCGAGCCCGTACGGGAGTTGTAGCGATGAGACAAGATAGTAACTCCTAAAAACAATTGGATACCATGAAATTGGGGAGAAAAAGGGGTCAAATTTTAAAAAGAAGTCCAGGGCTATCGACCTGCTCCCTGCCATTACATTTTATGTGAATGAATTGAACATCGCCAAGGCAGCGTAAAACAAATATTGTGCATATTTCATGCAGCCTTTGCTGTTAGATCGCAAAGCAGCATACAACTGAGCTAAATGTTTGGAAATGTCAAGTTCACTTTCTCATTCACAGTTTATAAATGCATATCAAGCGCAAGTGTGCTGTTTAGTTAACATAGGCTGTGTGGGGGGGAATTTAGGACATCTGAAGCTGGGGGCTGGGCATTGAGGACGTCTTCTACTGTGGATCACAAACATATCCCAATGATTATGACTTTTATGAATTCAAATATTATGGCGACACTATACCAAAGCTGGTTTAGAAACTTACCAGATGTGTCATTTGAGCAAGCGTTGCAACATAAATGTACACATACACGTTATTCAATCATTGCACCCACACTGCAGGTGTGCGCCAAGAAGTGCCTGCTTTGCCAAGTGCTAAAATAGAAGTTGCTTCTATTTGTGACACCAAACGCAATGCAAGTCCAGCCTCTCCCATCTCCTCATTGGCTTTTAGAAGCATACAGTGGCATGCAAAAGTATTCACCCCCTTGGCATTTTTCCTATTTTGTTTCCTTACAACCTGGAAATAAATAATAATTTGAATTACATGCCTACCACTTTGAAGATGCAAAATATTTTTTCTTGTGAAACAAGCAAGAAATAAGACAAAAAAAATGGAAAACTTGAGGGTGCATAATTTTTCACCCCCCGCCCCTCAAAAGTCAATACTTTGTAGAGCCACCTTTTGCAGCAATTCTAGCTGCAAGTCTCTTGGGGTATGCCTATATAAGCTTGGCACATCTAGCCACTGGGATTTTTTCCCATTCTTCAAGGCAAAACTGCTCCAGCTCCGTCAAGTTGGATGGTTCCGCTGGTGTACAGCAATCTTTAAGTCATACCACAGATATTGAATTGGATTGAAGTCTGGGCTTTGACTAGGTCATTCCAAGACATTTAAATGTTTCCCCTTAAACCACTCAAGTGTTGCTTCCGCAGGATGCATAGGGTCATTGTCCTGCTGGAAGGTGAACCTCCATCCCAGCCTCAAATCTCTGGAAGACTGAAACAGTTTTCACTCAAGAATTTCCCTGTATTTAGCGCCATCATTCTTTCAATCCTGACCAGTTTTCCAGTCCCAGCCAATGAAAAACATCCCCACAGCATGATGCTGCCACCACCATGCTTCACTGTGGGGATGGTGTTCTCAGGGTGATGAGAGGTGTTGGGTTTGCACCAGACATAACGTTTTCCTTGATGGCCAAGAAGCTCAATTTTAGTCTCATCTAACCAGAGCACCTTCTTCCATGTGCTTCGGGAGTCTCCCACGAGCTTTTTGGTGACCACCAAATGTGTTATTTTTTTTAATTTTCTTCTTTAAGCAATGGCTTTTTTCTTGCCACTCTTCCGTAAAGCCCTGCTCTGTGAAGTGTACGGCTTAAAGTGGTCCTATGGACAGATACTCCAATCTCCGCTGAGGAGCTTTGCAGCTACTTTGGGGTTATCTTTGGTCTCTTTTATGCCTCTCTGATTAATGCCCTCCTTGCCTGGTCCATGAGTTTTGCTGGGTGGACCTCTCTTGGCAGGTTTGTTGTGGTGCCATATTCTTTCATTTTTTAAATAATGGATTTAATGGTGCTCCGTAGGATGTTCAAAGTTTTGGATATTTTTTTATAACCCAACCCTGATCTGTACTTCTGCACAACTTTGTCCCTGACCTGTTTAGAGAGCTCCTTGGTCTTCATGGTGCCGCTTGCTTGGTGGTGCCCCTTGCTTAGTGGTGTTACAGACTCTGGGGCCTTTCAGAACAGGTGTACAGTATATATACTTGAGAACTTGTGACAGATCATGTGACACTTAGATTACACACAGGTGGACTTTATTTAACTAATTGTGTAACGTCTGAAGGTAATTGGTTGCACCAGATCTTATTTAGGGCCTTCATAGCAAAGGGGGTGAATAAATATGCACCCACAACTTTTCAGTTTTTTATTTTTGAAACAAGGTTTTTTTTTCACTTCACCAATTTGGACTATTTTGAGTATGTCCATTACATGAAATGCAAATAAAATCCCATTTAAATTACAGGTTGTAATGCAACAAAATAGGAAAAACGCCAAGGGGGATAAATACTTTTGCAAGGCACTGTATGTGCTGCCTCCTCATTGGTTATACCCATGTGGATGATTGAAAGATGAACTGAGGTCGGTTGGTTGTGGTATTATTATATAAAAGTTAGATGCCAATCGCCATATACAGTCCAAAGAAGAAAAAGCCTGGAAGGAGGAGAGATGACTAGAAACGATTCGGTTGACCGTTTTATGTGTGGATTAATTGTCGGAGTAGAATGCAGTAGGGGACCTTGTGCATTTCAGGTAAAATAACAACTCAATGTTTATATCCCAGGACAATTTAGCATTAAACATTTTGGGGAATTTAGCTGGCTAGCGTGCAGTTGCTAGCTAATGTCACGACTCCGACCGAAGGACACTCCCCTTCCCGTTCGGGTGGCGCTCGGCGGTCGTCATCGCCGGCCTACTAACTGCTACTGATTATTTCCTCCCCCTCCTTATGTGTTGATTGTGTGCACCTGTTTTGAGTTAGGTAGTAGGCTTTATTAGTCAGCCGGCCCGCAGGGTTCCTTGTGCGGGATTAATTATCGTGATCGTCTGTTTGGTGTACTTATGTGCACGTCTATTTGGGTTTTGTGTTTTCCCATTTTGTGGGTTTTCCCTGGATGGTTTAAGTCCCCCTGTTTGGGGCATTTGTTTGTTCAGTACGCCCTGTGTTTTGTGAGGGTTGGCTTATGTTCAGCGTTTGTGTCAGTGCATTAAAATAGCACTCCCCTGAACTCTCTGCTTCCTGCGCCTGACTCCTCACCCACTACACTCAGACCGTTACAGAATCCCGCACCCTGGAATGGAGTCAGCAGGAGCAACAGCCACTCCCCTCCCATCGATGGAAGAGAGGGTTCTACATCACACCACCGTTCTCCATCGGATTGGAATGGCGATGGATCTGGTGATGGAGAGAATGGACCGATGGGAGAGAAGCGGTCTCCTCTCCCTCCCTCCACCTTCGGCCCCTCCTCCTCAGGACTCCCCATCTCCCGACTCCAGCACCCTCCGTCTTACGCTCCCAAGGGTCTATGATGGAACGGCAGCAGTGTGCCAGGGGTTCTTACTCCAGCTAGAACTGTACCTGGCCACCGTCAGACCTACTCCCTCGGGAGCGGAGAGGGTGAATGTCCTCATTTCCTGCCTCACGGGTCGTGCTCTGGAGTGGGCAAATGCAGTTTGGAATGGCCCAGACTCAGCGAAGGAGCACTACCCCGAGTTTTCTCGCCGTTTCCGCGCCGTGTTTGACCATCCTCCAGATGGCCGAGCGGCGGGAGAACAACTATTCCATCTCCGGCAGGGAAAATGAGCGCCCAGGATTACGCGTTGGAGTTCCGTACCTTGGCAGCAGGATCCGGGTGGAACGACAGGGCCCTTATCGACCACTACAGGTGTAGTCTCCGGGAGGACGTCCGCAGGGAGCTAGCGTGTCGGGACACCGCTCTTTCCTTGGATGAGCTAATTGACATGTCCATCCGACTGGACAATCTGCTGGCGGCCCGCGGGCGTTCGGAGAGGGTCCTGTGTGTTCCACCACCCAGCACCTCCACTCCTGTTCCGATGGAGTTGGGAGGGGCTTTGCCGAGGGGTACCGGAGGAGGAGGCTCCCTCTGCACCAACTGTGGTCGGAGAGGACACACGGCCGATCGGTGCTGGGGGTCCGTCTGGGAGTCGAGATGGCAGGCGGAACATTTCTCGATCACCCCAGGTGAGTCAGCACCAAACTCACCCAGAACCCCTGTTGGTCACATGTTTGTCTTGATTTTTTTCTTAACTTTTTCCCCTCTTCCCAGCATAGGGCGCTAGTCGATTCAGGCGCAGCTGGGAACTTTATGGATCGCGGACTTGCTATTAAATTAGGTGTTCCGCTTGTGCCGATAGATTCTCCCTTTCCCGTGCACTCCCTAGATAGCCGGCCATTAGGGTCAGGGGTGGTCAGGAGACCACAATCCCACTGGACATGGTAACGCAGGGGAATCATAGGGAGCGTATCAGTCTCTATATTATTGATTCGCCTGCGTTTCCAGTGGTGTTGGGGATTCCCTGGCTGGCCCGGCACAATCCTAAAATTTTGTGGAGACAGAGGGTTCTCCAGGGGTGGTCAGAGGAGTGTTCTGGAAGGTGTCTGGGAGTTTCCGTCGGTGCCACCTCGGTGGAAAGTCCAGACCAGGGTCCCACAGTGTGCATTCCCCCCGAGTATGCCGATTTGGCAATCGCTTTTAGTAAAAGGAAGGCGACTAAATTACCACCACATCGACCGGGAAGGGATTGTGCGATAGATCTCCAGGTAAACGCTGCGCTTCCCAAGAGTCACGTGTACCCATTGTCCCAAGAGGAGACGTTGGCTATGGAGACATATATCACGGAGTCTCTGGGACAGGGGTACATTCGGTCCTCCATTTCACCCGTCTCCTCGAGTTTCTTTTTGTGAAGAAAAAGGAGGGAGGTTTGCGTCCTTGTATTGATTATAGAGGTCTAAATGCCATCACAGTGGGGTTCAGCTACCCACTACCTCTCATTGCTACGGCAGTGGAATCCTTTCAGGGAGCGCAGTTCTTCACAAAATTGGATCTCAGGAGCGCGTATAGCCTGGTGCGTATTCGGAAGGGAGACGAGTGGAAAACCGCATTTAGTACCACATCGGGCCACTATGAGTACCGCGTCATGCCGTATGGGTTAAAAAATGCTCCAGCCATTTTTCAATCCTTTGTAGACGAGATTCTCAGGGACCTGCACGGGCAGGGAGTGGTTGTTTATATCGATGACATTCTGATCTACTCAGCCACTCATGCCGCGCATGTGTCTCTGGTACGCAAGGTGCTTGGTAGACTGCTGGAGCATGACCTATACGTCAAGGCTGAGAAGTGTGTGTTCTCCAAACGAGCCGTCTCCTTTCTGGGTTATCGCATTTCCACCTCGGGGGTGGAGATGGAGGGTGACCGCAGTAAGGCCGTGCGTAATTGGCCGACTCCAACCACGGTAAAAGAGGTGCAGCGGTTTTTGGGTTTTTCCAACTACTACCGGAGGTTTATCCGGGTTTTGGCCAGGTAGCGGCTCCAATTACCTCACTGCTAAAGGGGGCCCGGTGCGGTTGCAGTGGTCAGCGGAGGCGGACAGAGCTTTCAACAGGTTGAAGGCGCTGTTCACGGATGCACCCGTGTTGGCGCATCCGGACCCCTCTCTAGCATTCATAGTGGAGGTGGACGCGTCCGAGGCTGGGGTGGGTGCCGTGCTATCACAGCGCTCGGGTACGCCACCAAAACTCCGCCCCTGTGCTTTCTTCTCCAGTAAGCTCAGCCCAGCGGAGCGTAACTATGGGATGTGGGGGACCGGGAGTTGTTAGCGGTGGTCAGGGCTCTGAAGGTGTGGAGACACTGGCATGAGGGGGCTAAGCACCCCTTTCTCATCTGGACCGACCACCAGAATCTGGAGTATATTCGGGCAGCTAGGAGACTGAACCCGCGGCAGGCAAGGTGGGCCATGTTTTTACTCGATTCCGGTTCACTTTATCATATAGACCGGGCTCCCAGAACGTGAAGGCGGACGCACTGTCCCGCTTTTACGACACGGAGGATAGGTCCACCGAACCTACTCCCATCCTTCTGGCCTCAAAGCTGATGGCACCGGTGGTATGGGAGGTGGACTCGGACATCGAGCGGGCGTTACGGGCTGAACCAGCGCCTCCTCAGTGTCCGGCGGGGCGGAGGTACGTGCCGCTTGGTGTTCGGGACCAACTGATTCGGTGGGCTCACGTCCTACCCTCCTCGGGTCACCCTGGGGTGAGGAGGACAGTAGGGAGCCTTCGGGGGAAGGTATTGGTGGCCTACCTTGGCTAAGGACGTTAAGGTTTATGTCTCCTCCTGTTCGGTATGCGCCCAGAGTAAGGCTCCTAGGCACCTTCCTAGAGGGAAGTTACAACCCCTCCCCGTTCCACAACGGCCATGGTCACATCTATCCGTAGATTTCCTGACCGACCTTCCCCTGTCTCAGGGCAACACCACGGTTCTGGTGATTGTGGATCGGTTCTCTAAGTCCTGCCGTCTCCTCCCGTTGCCCGGTATCCCAACGGCCCTACAGACTGCGGAGGCATTATTCACCCACGTCTTCCGGCACTACGGGGTGCCGGAGGACATCGTTTCTGATCGGGGTCCCCAGTTCACGTCCCGAGTATGGAGGGCGTTCATGGAGCGTCTGGGGGTCTCGGTCAGCCTGACCTCCGGTTATCACCCTGAAAGTAATGGGCAGGTGGAGAGAGTAAACCAGGAGGTGGGTAGGTTTCTGCGGTCGTACTGCCAGGACCGGCCAGGGGAGTGGGCGAGATACATCCCCTGGGCGGAAATGGCCCAGAACTCATTGCGCCACTCCTCTACTAATGTGTCCCCCTTTCAGTGTGTGTTGGGGTACCAGCCGGTCCTGGCACCGTGGCATCCGAGCCAGACCGAGGCTCCTGCGGTGGAGGAATGGGTGCAGCGCTCCAAAGAAACCTGGAGGGCCGTCCAGGAATCCCTTCAACAGGCTAGTGGACGGCAGAAAAGGAGTGCTGACCGCCACCGCAGTGAGGCCCCCGTGTTTGTACCAGGGGACAGGGTCTGGCTCTCGACCCGAAACCTGCCCCTCCGCGTGCCCTGCCGGAAGCTTGGGCCGCAGTGTGTAGGGCCGTTCAAAGTCCTGAGGAGAATAAACGAGGTGTGTTATTACAACTCCCTTCCTATTATCGTATTAACCCCTCGTTTCATGTGTCTCTCCTCAGGCCGGTGGTAGCTGGTCCCCTACAGGACGGTGAGCTGCTGGAGGTCCCTCCTCCCCCTCTGGACATCGAGGGGTCCCTGGCGTATACGATACGGGCCATTCTGGACTCGAGACGCCGGGTGAGGGGCCTGCAGTACCTCGTGGACTGGGAGGGGTACGGTCCGGAGGAGAGGTGCTGGGTACCCACCAGGGACATTTTGGATCCGTCGATGTTGAGGGATTTCCATCGCCTCCATCCGGATCGCCCTGCGCCTCGTCCTCCGGGTCGACCTCGAGGCCGGTGTCGGCGCGCTGCGGGAGCCACGCATCAAGGGGGTACTGTCACGACTCCGACCGAAGGACACTCCCCTTCCCGTTCGGGTGGCGCTCGGCGGTCGTCATCGCCGGCCTACTAGCTGCTACTGATTATTTCCTCCCCCTCCTTATGTGTTGATTGTGTGCACCTGTTTTGAGTTAGGTAGTAGGCTTTATTAGTCAGCCGGCCCGCAGGGTTCCTTGTGCGGGATTAATTATCGTGATCGTCTGTTTGGTGTACTTATGTGCACGTCTATTTGGGTTTTGTGTTTTCCCATTTTGTGGGTTTTCCCTGGACGGTTTAAGTCCCCCTGTTTGGGGCATTCATTTGTTCAGTACGCCCTGTGTTTTGTGAGGGTTGGCTTATGTTCAGCGTTTGTGTCAGTGCATTAAAATAGCACTCCCCTGAACTCTCTGCTTCCTGCGCCTGACTCCTCACCCACTACACTCAGACCGTTACAGCTAATGTGTCCTATTTAGCTAGCTAGCTTGCTGTTGCTAGCTCATTTGTCCTGGGTTATAAACATTTAGCTGTTAGTTTACCTGAAATGCACAAGGTCCCCTACTGCATTCTAATGTCGAACAGTATCAAGTGAAAGGTTTTACTCATGCTCAGTTCTAGGGTCTGGAGTGTTCCAGATGTGGAAATTTGAAGTAGAAGTTATGGAACTCCCTCACGTGCTTGTGTTATGGAAAAAAGTCCACAATGAAAATTACATTATATGTGGAGAATAATAGGCAACATTTGCATCTGTTGGTCATCAAGCTGGCTATTAATTTCTATGCCATTGCGGCCTACTGTAGCGTACCATTTGATATAATAAATATATACATCTATATTGAAATGACGATATCACTGGAGTCATTGCAAATCAATTTATGTCACTTGTGTAGCCTACCTGGAGCTGGCAAATTGATTTAAAAAACTATAACTCTGTTCAATCAATCAAATGTATTAATAAAGCCCTTTTTACATCAGCTGATGTCACAAAGGGCTGTACAAAAACCCAGCCTAAAACCCCAAACAGCAAGCAATGCAGTTGTAGAAGCACGGTGGCTAGGAATAACTCCCTAGAATGGCCGGAACCTAGGAAGAAACGTAGAGAGTAACCAGGCTCTAAGGGGTGGCCAGTCCTCTTCTGGCTGTGGCAGGTGGAGATTATAACAGTACATGGCCAAGATGCTGTTTTATCTTTGTGTTATTATTAAGTTATACATTGTCATGTTTAGTTAATTAAATTGGAAGTTATCAATTGTGATCATGGTCACAGCTCTATCACAAATGTATCATTCTCCACATTTAATGTCAGTTTCATTGTGGATTTTCCCCTGAAATGAGATGTAGGCATGTTGGCCTATCAGGGCTATAGGCTTCCTGCATCTTGCTCAGCAAACCATGGCAAAATTAAATTGCAATTATAATCCCAGATTTTAGTCAGTACCCTACGCCTATTGAAATAACAAGTCAATTACGCAAATAGGTCATTTATAACCATTTGTAGTCTTAAACATCTGGCACATAATAATGACGCAATTGCCAGAAAATAGCATAACATTTGTTTTTTGAAGTTCATCTAAGTGTTTCTTGCACATAAATTTCGAGATCCTCTGTCCAACTTTCATCACTCAAACTCCCCTGTTGGATTTATCTGTAGTTATGAACATATGCAAACAGGATTTATTTGAACTGGGTGGTTTGTGCCTTGAATGCTGATTGGGTGAAAGCCCTGGTATATCAGATGTGTACCACTGGAATGACAAAAGTTTTTTCTTCTAATTACGTTGGTAACCAGTTTATAATAGCAATAAGGCACCTCAGGGGTTTATGGTATATGGCCAATATACCACGGCTAAGGGCTGTTATTTGTAGTATATGGCCAATATACCATGGCTAAGGGATATGACCTAAGAACTAACTGCGCTTAGCCATGGCATATTGGCCATAGACCACACCTCCCAGGGCCTTATTGCTTAATCATAGCAGTCAAAACAGGTTAAATCAACATCCATTGATGGAAAATGATCTGGAGAATTTAATAAGGGTGATTTATCTTTTCTCTTGTGACATATTCTTAAACTAGCAATAATTATTATTCTGATGGAAAACCACATTTTTCTTCTTAGCGTTTAAAAATGATTTCGATATTTCTTCTTAATTCGCTCAGTAATGTTATGGAAAAAGGGTTTATTGGAAAAATGTGGCAACTCTCTCGCGAAAAACATTTTTTGGGGCTAGTTTTTAGGCCTTGTGGGAAGGTTTTCAGAGGTCAAATAAATTTTAGTTAGACCTGGCAACCCTGCACGTGCCTGCCATCATTCACTTTGAACTGGACTGTGCGCTAACAGGCAGTTGCAACAGCGTGACTTTAGATCATTATAACTCATTCGCCATAGGATACCAAATACACCTGACTGTATTTCTGAAAATATGTAAACACCACGGGAGTTCTCTTACGTTTGGGAAATGTACAGTCCTATTGATCAAACATTCATGAAAAGGTAGTCTCTCTCTCCCACAGTTATTATGCACATCAACAACAACAAGATCAACAACTAATGCTAGCTAGAAATCTACAGTAACAAAGGAACATTAGATAAACCCTCTCAAAGTTTTTCACAAAATTGCACTGATAAACGATGGGGAATTGTAGCCTACTCGTCCTGCAGCTTGCCTACCAATGTATGCTTGTCCCAAACAAGCACCCAAACTAACTGGCTAAAGTTGGCTAGCTTGCTAGCTAGCTACTTCCAGACACAAATGAGAGAACACCTCACTCTGACCTTTATACTTGCAGACCAGGTTAGGCTGTTTACATGTTATCTAGAACGTTTATTACTTTTTTGTCTACAATTACAGACATCGGTCATATGCAGCAAGTGTTGTGCATTCATAAATGCATCAGTTATTCTGCGTTCTGGCACACTCAGAGGAGAGTGCTCTGAAATCAGAATAGATAGCCAGAGTGAATTTGCGAACGCAAGAGATATGATAACTGGATAACAGTCATTCAAGTTCTTGCTAGCTAACCAAATGACACCTGCATCTCTAGCTGTGTATAGCCATAGAAAAACTGTATGAGGAAAGAAGTATGGAGCGAGATAGTATGTTCAACCTTTTGGCAGCTATCTTAAGAAAAGCCATGCATGAAACATGAAATGTGAATGTTAAATTAGATCTATAAACGTTTTCCGAGTGGCTCAGCTGTCTAAGGCACTGCATCGCAGTTCACGAGGCATCACCACAGACCAGGAGACTCATGATGCGGTGAACATTTGGCCAGCGTCGTCCAGATTAGGGGAGGGTTTGACCGGACAGAATTTCCTTGTCCCATCAGATTCTAGTGACTCCTTGTGGACGCCAGCTGGATGGTGAAGTAGAACTGACAGCATTTTCGCTACTTTGCAGATATGAAACAAACAGATCATATCAGTGAAAAATATAAAATTCCCAGTTTATGCTACAAAACAAACGTCTTAAGAGGTTTTAAAAATCAGTAATTTTTGAATCAACATTCCATGACATTGGACCGTCGTCCTCACATCATCGGAACAGGAAGTTATATTGTCGTCAAGGGCTTATATAGGAAGGGAGAGGAGGGCATGTTTGAAAAGTTTTATAGCCCATGTCCCTTCACAGGGACAGGCCACTGATTGAGCAGAGCCCTGTCTTATGAAAACCCAATTCTCCCATTTTAGAAGCTAAAATCACATTTCATCCCATCATGAATAATTTCATATTCAAACATTTAAATTGAACAACAATTCCATGTGAATCCGATAACTCTGATGTGTAGACTTTCCACTGTAGAGTTTGTGTCATCTTATCATTGATGAGAATGTCTCAGATGACAACCAGACTGACATCATATTCATTAAGTACCACCGCATATGTTCAATTGTTCGGATTACCAGAATATAGTTCATTTCCCCCCACCTTCTGATGTTCCCAGAATCTCTATATTAACCAAGGTTTTTGCAAATGTAACATCAGTAGGGTAGAGAGGAAAAAGGGGGGAAGAGGTATTTATGACTGTCATAAACCTACCCCCCAGGCCAATGTCATGACACTGTCTACTTAACCAGTGAACCAGAGAGGCATATGCAGCTGAGATATGCTTTGCACACACACACACACACACACACACACACACACACACACACACACACACACACACACACACACACACACACACACACACACACACACACACACACACACACACACACGTGCGTACACAGGTACACACACACCCACATATGTACTTACGTACGCACGCACGCGCACACACACACACACACACACACACACACACACACACACACACACACTAATAGTATGTTTCTACTACAGATATCCAGTAATAGTCATGATACTCAAGAGAACAGCTGCAATGTTCCATTTCTTGACAGTTCTTCTGATGCTGTTAAATGGTAGGTGAACATTTTGTCTTCTTTAGTTACATATGAAATATACCGTGCATTCAGAAAGTATTCAGACCCCTTGACTTTTCCCACATTTTATTACTTTACAACATTCTAAAATTGATTAAATTGTTTATTTCAGGTTTGTATAAATTTGAGCAAATATTATATTTACATAGGTATTCAGACCGTTTAGTCAGTACTTTGTTGAAGCACCTTTGGCATCGATTACAGCTTTGAGTCTTCTTGGGTGTGACGCTACAAGCTTGGCACACATGTATTTGGAACATTTTTCCCATTCTTCTTTGCAGATCCTCTCGAGGCCTGTCAGTTTGGATGATAAGCTCCGCTGCACAGCTATTTTCAGATCTCTCCAGAGATATTTGATTGGTTTCAAGTCCGGGCTCTGGCTGGGTCAATCAAGGACATTCAGAGACTTGTCCCGAAGCCACTCCTGCATTTTCTTGGCTGTGTGCTTAGGGTCATTGTCCTGTTGGAAGGTGAACCTTTACCCCAGTCTAAGGTCCTGAGCGCTCTAGAGCAGGTTTTCATCAAGGATCTCTCTGTACTCTCTGCTCCGTTCATCTTTCCCTGGATACTGACTAGTCGCCTAGTCCCTGCCGCTAAAAACATCCCCACACCATGA
Organism: Oncorhynchus tshawytscha; assembly: GCF_018296145.1. NCBI lineage: Eukaryota > Metazoa > Chordata > Actinopteri > Salmoniformes > Salmonidae > Oncorhynchus > Oncorhynchus tshawytscha. The sequence continues at coordinate 21,897,459 of NC_056431.1, forward strand.
CGTTGCCACCACCATGCTTCACTGTAGGCATGGTGCCAGGTTTCGTCCAGACAATATGCTTGGCATTCAGGCCAAAGAGTTCAATCTAGGTTTCATCAGACCAGAGAATCTTGTTTTTGCTCTGACATGCACTGTCAACTGTGGGATCTTATATAGACAGGTGTGTGTCTTTCCAAATCATGTCCAACAATAGAATTTTCCACAGATGGACTCCAATCAAGTTGTAGAAACATCTAAAGGATGATCAATGGAAACAGGATGCACCTGAGCTCCATTTTGAGTCATATAGCAAAGGATCTGAATACTTATGTAAATAAGGTATTTCTGTTTTTTATTTTCAATACATTTGCAAACATTTCTAAAAAACATTTTTCGCTTTTTCGTTATGTGGTATTGTGTGTAGATTTTTGAGAAAAACAATGAATTTAATCCTTTTTCAAATAAGGATGTAAAGTTACAAAATGTGGAAAAGGTCAAGGGGTCTGAATATTTTCCTGTCACTCCTGCTCCCGCTCTTCCTCCCTGGTGCTCGAGGGCACCAGGCTTCCCAGCACTACACACTCCTGCCACCATCATCACACACGCCTGCTTCGTCAAGCGCATCAGAGATTCATTGGACTCACATGGGCTCAATCACCTGTGTTATTACCTCCCCTATATCTGTCTGTTTCCCAGCTCTGTTTCCCGCTTCAGCATTAATTGTTGTATGTCTTTGTATTACTCGGTTCTGATGCTGTTTCTGTCCTGTTCCATGTCTGTGCATGTTACGGTTTTCTAGGTGTGAAGGAGAGTCGGACCAAACTGCAGCGTGTAGATTGCGATCCATGTTTAATGAACAACGTAAACACAAATTAACACAAAACACTACAAAACAATAAACGTAACGAAAACCGAAACAGCCTATACTTGTGTCAACTAACACAGCGACAGGAACAAAGACACTAAGGACAATCACCCACGACAAACTCAAAGAATATGGCTGCCTAAATATGGTTCCCAATCAGAGACAACGACAAACACCTGCCTCTGATTGAGAACCACTCCAGACAGCCATAGACCTTGCTAGATAACCCAACAAGCTACAATCCCAATACACACACACCAAAACCCCAAGACAAAACACACCACAATACAAAAACCCCATGCCACACCCTGGCCTGACCCAATACATGAAGAAAAACACAAAATACTTAGACCAGGGCGTGACAGAACCCCCCCCCCTAAGGTGCGGACTCCCAAACGCACCTCAAAACAATAGGGAGGGTCCGGGTGGGCGTCTGTCCATGGTGGCGGCTCCGGCGCGGGACGTGGAACCCACTCAGTTAATGTCTTAGTCCCCTCTCCTCGCGTCCCTGGATAGTCCACCCTCGCCGCCGACCATGGCCTAGTAGTCCTCACCCAGAAACCCACTGGACTGAGGAGCAGATCGGGACTGAAGGACAGCTCGGGACTGAGGCAGCTCGGGACTGAGGGGAAGCTCTGGAGTGAGAGAAAGCTCTGGAGTGAGAGAAAGCTCGGGAGTGAGAGAAAGCTCGGGAGTGAGAGAAAGCTCGGGAGTGAGAGGAAGCTCTGGAGTGAGAGGAAGCTCTGGAGTGAGAGGAAGCTCGGGAGTGAGAGGAAGCTCGGGAGTGAGAGGAAGCTCAGGCAGGTAGGTAGATCTACCAGATCCTGGCTGGCTGGTGGTTTCAGCAGATCCTGGCTGACTGGCAGATCCTGGCTGACTGGCGGATCTGGCGTATCCTGGCCGACTGGCGTATCCTGGCCGACTGGCGGATCCTGGCCGACTGGCAGATCCTGGCCGACTGGCAGTTCTGGCTGACTGGCAGATCTGGAAGAGTCTGGTTGACTGGCAGATCTGGAAGAGTCTGGTTGACTGGCAGATCTGGAAGAGTCTGGTTGACTGGCAGATCTGGAAGAGTCTGGTTGACTGGCAGATCTGGAAGAGTCTGGTTGACTGGCAGATCTGGAAGAGTCTGGCTGACTGGCAGATCTGGAAGAGTCTGGCTGACTGGCAGATCTGGAAGAGTCTGGCTGACTGGCAGATCTGGAAGAGTCTGGCTGACTGGCAGATCTGGAAAGAGTCTGGCTGACTGGCAGATCTGGAAGAGTCTGGCTGACTGGCGGATCTGGATGAGTCTGGCTGACTGGCGGATCTGGAAGAGTCTGGCTGACTGGCGGATCCTGGCAGACTGAAAGATCTGGCTGCTCCATGCTGACTGGCGGCTCTGGCTGCTCCACGCTGACTGGCGGCTCTGGCTGCTCCATGTAGGCTGACAGCTCTGGCGGCTTCTTACAGACTGGCAGCTCTGGCGGCTCCGTGCAGACTGGCAGCTCCTTGCAGACTGGCAGCTCCTTGCAGACTGACAGCTCCTTGCAGACTGACAGCTCCGTGCAGACTGGCAGCTCCTTGCAGACTGGCAGCTCGGGCTGCTTCATGCAGACTGACAGCTCTGGCTGCTCCATGCAGACTGACAGCTCTGGCTGCTCCATGCAGACTGACAACTCTGGCTGCTCCATGCAGACTGACAGCTCTGGCTGCTCCATGCAGACTGACAGCTCCTTGCAGACTGACAGCTCTGGCTGTTCCATGCAGACTGGCAGCTCTGGCTGCTCCATGCAGACTGACATCTCTGGCTGCTCCATGCAGACTGACAGCTTAGGCTGCTCCATGCAGGCTGGCAGCTCTGGCTGCACCATGCAGACTGACAGCTCCTTGCAGACTGACAGCTCTGGCTGCTCCATGCAGACTGGCAGCTCTGGCTGCTCCATGCAGACTGACAGCTCTGGCTGCTCCATGCAGACTGACAGCTCTGGCTGCTCCATGCAGACTGACAGCTCTGGCTGCTCCATGCAGACTGACAGCTCTGGCTGCTCCATGCAGCCTGGCAGCTCTGGCTGCTCCATGCAGGCTGGCAGCTCTGGCTGCTCCATGCAGGTTGGCAGCTCTGGCTGCTCCATGCAGGCTGGCAGCTCTGGCTGCGCTGAACAGGCAGGAGACTCCAGCAGCGCTGTAGGGGAGGAAGGCTCTGACAGCGCTGAACAGGCGGGAGACTCCGGCAGCGCAGGAGAGGAGAAAGGCTCCGGCAGCGTTGGAGAGGCGAGGCACACTGTAGGCCTGATGCGTGGTGCTGGTACTGGTGGTACTGAACCGAGGACACGCACAGGAAGCCTGGTGCGGGGAGCTGCTACCGGAGGGCTGGGGTGTGGAGGTGGTACTGGATAGACCGGACCGTGCAGGCGCACTGGAGCTCTTGAGCACCGAGCCTGCCCAACCTTACCTGGCTCGGTGCCCACTCTAGCCCGGCCGATAAGAGGAGCTGGAATATACCGCACCGGGCTATGCACCCGCACTGGGGACACCGTGCGCACCACTGCATAACACGGTGCCTGCCCGGTCTCAGGAAGTTTGCACAGGTCTCCTACCTGGCATAGCCATACTCCCTGTGAGCCCCCCCCCAAGAAATTTTTGGGGCTGACTCTCGGGCTTCCGTCCGCGCCGCCGTGCTTGCTTCGCCAACCTCATTCTCCGATAACCTTCCGCGCACTGCTCCATCGAATCCCAGGCGGGCTCCGGCACTCTCCCTGGGTCGACCGCCCACCTGTCTATCTCCTCCCAAGAAGTATAGTCCATACTGTACTCCTCTTTGGGCTGCTCCTGTTGCCTCCTCTCCTGCTGCTCCTGCCTGTTGACACGCTGCTTGGTCTGTTGGTGGTGGGTGATTCTGTTATGGTTTTCTAGGTGTGAAGGAGAGTCGGACCAAACTGCAGCGTGTAGATTGCGATCCATGTTTAATGAACAACGTAAACACAAATTAACACAAAACACTACAAAACAATAAACGTAACGAAAACCGAAACAGCCTATACTTGTGTCAACTAACACAGCGACAGGAACAAAGACACTAAGGACAATCACCCACGACAAACTCAAAGAATATGGCTGCCTAAATATGGTTCCCAATCAGAGACAACGATAAACACCTGCCTCTGATTGAGAACCACTCCAGACAGCCATAGACCTTGCTAGATAACCCCACTAGCTACAATCCCAATACACACACCAAAACCCCAAGACAAAACACACCACAATACAAAAACCCCATGCCACACCCTGGCCTGACCCAATACATGAAGAAAAACACAAAATACTTAGACCAGGGCGTGACAGTGCAAAATTAAATGTTCACTCTCCGTACCTGCTTCTCATCTCCAACGTCGGTTCTTACACTTTCCGAATGCACTGTAACTGTTACTGTCAGGTGCACTGAAAACCATATATTCCATATCATTTTATAAATGTTTCAATTGCTTTGGTGCTATTTTTGAAGTATGAGGTGGATTTTCAAAACTCTTAGTACAAAACTCCAAACTGGTAACGCTTGTAACACAGCAAGTCTCATATTCAAAACCTTTTATTGTGCCTTCATTTTGTTTGGACATATCTTTCACCACACCATTTTTGGTCCAACATATACATTTACTGTGAAATACCATGGGAACATTGATTTAATCACCAAAACACAACATAATCATCTCTTCTCAATGGAGTTATTAACCAGTTAATCCAATAGCAAAAAATGCAAGAAACATACACTATATATACAAAAGTATGAAGACACCCCTTCAAATTAGTGGATTCGACTAATTCAGCCACATTTATAAAATCGAGCACACAGCCCTGCAATCTCCATCGACAACCATTGACAGTATACTGGCATTACTGAAGTGCACAGTGACTTTCAACATGGCATCGTTATAGGATGCCACCTTTCCAACTAATCAGTTCATCAAATTTCTGCTCTGCTAGAGCTGCCCTGTCAACTGTAAGTGCTGTTATTGTGAAGTAGAAACGTAAAGGAGCAACAACGGCTCAGCCACGAAGTGGTAGGCCACACAAGCTCACAGAATGGGACCGCTGAGTGCTGAAGAACATAGCGAGTAAAAATCGTCTGTCATCAGTTGCAATGTCAGCACAATACCTGTTTGATGGAAGCTTCATGAAATAGGTTTCCATGGGCGAGCAGCCGCACACAGGCCTAAGATCACCATGTGCAATGCCAAGCGTCGGCTGAAGTGCTGTAAAGCTCACCGCCTTTGGACTCTGGAGCAGTGGAAATGCATTCTCTGGAGTGATGAATTACGCTTCACCATCTGGCAGTCCGAAAGACTAATCTGAGTTCGCCAGATGCCAGGAGAACGCTACCTGACTGAATGCATAGTGCCGACTGTAAAGTTTGCTGGAGGAGGAATAATGGTCTGGGGCAGTTTTCGGTTCAGGTTCAGGATAGGCCCCTTAGTTCCAGTGAAGAGAAATCTTGACGCTACAGCATACAATGACATTCTAGACAATGCTGTGCTTCCAACATTGGAACGCTGACTGCGAGCCAGCCCTAATCGCCCAACATCAGTGTCTGACCTCACTAATGTTCTTGTGGGTGAATGGAAGCAAGTCCCCACAGTACTGTGGCTGTCCTCGTGAGAGACAGTTTCATCATAGCTCTTGATGTTTTTTTTGACTGCATTTGAAGAAACTTTCAAATGTTCCGGATTGACTGACCTTCATGTCTTAAAGTAATGATGGACTGTCATTTCTCTTTTCTTATTTGAGCTGTTCTTGCCATAATATGCACTTGGTCTTTTACCAAATAGGGCTATCTTCTGTATACCACCCTACCTTGTCACAACACAGAAGACAAAGAACAGTGAGACACAGGCTTAAATCTTAGACACACGGAAGGTAGGGTGAATACGGAGGGTACGGGGTAGCACAAGATGGACAGCAGTGGAACTCAGGACTCTGGAGATGGGAAAGAACCAATGAAACGAGGGGACAGTTTGACAGACTCTACCCGAAGGGGCAGGTCCCGTGTGGACAACCATACCCTCTGCCCAATGCAGTAGCGAGGAGTTGGGGTTCGGCAACGGTCTGCTTATAGCCGCCCTGGTTCTTCTCCAGGTACGTTGACAGCGGCAGACAAACATCTGGGCCGAGGGTACGCTGACCTCCTGCTCTTGTTCAGGGAAGAGTAGAGGCTGATACCTCATGGAGCACTCAAAAGAGAGTCCTGTGGAGAGTCCCGTGGAAGAACTGGGAAGAGTGTTCCGGGCATACTCCACCCAGACCAGTTGGCGGCTCCAGGTAGTGGAGTTGGTCTAGACCAGGCACCTTAAGGTGGTCTCCAGGTCTTGATTGGCTTGCTCCGATTCACCATTAGTTTGGGGATGGAATCCGGATGACAGGCTGGCCGATGACCCAAAACTGAGACGAGAACTGAGGACACCGTTCGGAGACCATGTCTACCGGGAGTCCATGGACCCGGAAGACATGCCTCACTATAAGCTGGGCCTTCTCCTTGGCAAAAGGTAGTTAGGGGAGAGGGATGAAATGGGCAGCCTTGGAGAACTGGTCGACTTCCATCAGAATGACAGTGTTGCCATCAGACGGAGGGAGCCCGGGGACAAAGTACAGAGATATCTGAGACCAAGGACGTGTAGGGAACGGTAGTGGCTGCAGTAAGCCAGAAGGAGCTTGCCGTGGAGTCTTGTTTTGAGCACACACAGTGCATGTGTTGACGAAGGCAGAGACGTCAGGGACCATTGTGGGCCACCAGAAACGTTGTCGAAGGAAGGCTAGTGTACGATGGGACCCTGGATGACAGGTCAGCCTGGAGGAATGAGTCCATTCCAGGACCCGGACTGGATTAGGGACAAAGAGCCGGTTAGTCAGGCCCCCTTCGGGTCCAGGCTAGGAGCGTTATGCCTTGAAGGTTCTCAATACCCCAATCCCCAGTGGCAGCAAGGCATGAGCTAGGGAGAATGGTTTCAGAGGTTGAGGGTGTGGCAGAGGAACTGTATAGGTGGGAGAGCGTGTCAGGCTTCACATTCTTTGACCCTGGGCAGTAGGAGATGGTGAAGTTAAATCTGGTGAACAAGAGGGCCCACCGGGCCTGCCTGGAGTTGAGGCACTTGGCTGTACGGCGATATTCCAAGTTTTTATGGTTGGTCCAGACCAGGAATGGCTGCTCTGCTCCTTCCAGCCAGTGCCTCCACTATTCCACTCCACTCAATGCCATCTTCACTGCCAGGAGTTCTCAGTTGCCAACATCGTAGTTCCTTTCAGCAGGATTGAGACGATAGGACAGGAAGGCACAGGGATGAAGCTTCTGGTCCTGGGAAGATCGCTGGGACAGGATGGCCCCCACTCCAACATCCGAAGCATCCACTTCCACCACAAATTGACGCGAGGGGTCCGGATGGATGAGGATGGGTGCCAAGAGGGGGACCGCCAGGGTGCTGTAACCCCAAATGAAATGGCAGTAGAAGTTTGTAAATCCAAGAAATTGTTGAAACTGCACCCTGGACGTTGGTTGAGGTCAATCCACTACTGCTTTCACCTTTCCAGGATCCATCTGAACATTGTCCTCAGCGATGACATATCCCAGAAAGGTGATTGTAGAGCGGTGAAACGCACACTTCTCGGCTTTCACAAACAGTTGGTTCTCCAGGAGGCGCTGAAGGACCTGTCTGACATGAAGAACATGTTCTTGTGCAGATCGGGAAAAAAACAGGATGTCATCAAGGTCCATGAACACAAACCCGTTTAGCATGTCCCGAAGCCCATCATTATCCAAATCCTGGAAAACAGCGGGGGCCTTGGTGAGTCCAAATGGCATGACCTGGTACTCAAAATGTCCACTGGCTGTGTTGAAGGCTGTCTTCCACTCTTCCCCCTTACGTATCTGAACCAGGTGGTAGGCATTTAGAAGGTCCAACTTAGAAAATATGGTGGCCCCCTGGGGAGGTTCAAATGCCGAGGAGAGGTAGGGGGTAAATATTCTTGACAGTAATGTCGTTAAGTCCCCGGGAGTCAATGCACGGACGCAGGTTCTTGTCCTTCTTCTCCACAAAGAAAAACCCTGCGCTGGAAGGAAATGCAGACGGACGGACGGCCCCAGTGACCAGAGAATCCTCTATGTACTCCTCCATAGCTTTGGTCTCTGGTCCGGACAGAGAATACAACAGACCCTGAGGTGGTGTAATGCCTGGGAGAAGGTCAATAGCACAGTCATAAGGATGGTGCGGGGGAAGGGAAGTAGCACGTGCCTAACTGAAGACCTCCAGGAGGTCATAGTACTCAGTGGGAACAGCAGAGACATCCACAGTCTTGCTAACGTCCTGAGGAAGACGACTTGGGGAAGGCTGTGCTGCTTGAAGGCAGTGGGAATGGCCAAATGGGCTCCAACCCAGGATAGAGCTTGTGGTCCAGTCAATCACAAGATTGTGTTTTTGTAGCCAGGAAAATACCAAAACAACTGGAACATGGGGAGATGCAATGAGGAGGAACTGTATGGTCTCACTGTGGTTACCAGAAACCTGTAATTGAACGGGCACAGTAATATGGGTGACTTCCCCTATAGAGCGGCCGTGGGCACAGAGAGAGGCACAGAGAGAGGCTGAGTGGGAATACCAAGCTCAGAAGCTATCGTGGCATCCATATGACATTCATCAGCCCCAGAGTCAATGACCACTCAGAGAGACTTGGATTGGTCTCCCCACAGCACAAGCACAAAAAAGGGTGTGCAGGTGATGGGAATTAGGGAACTCCCAGTCTAATTCACCATAGCACTGGTACCCACTCGAGACAAGGGTTTCCTAACAGGACAGGTAGCTATAAAGGGTCCTGCCCCTCCACAGTGCAGAAAACAATTACTGTTCATCCTCCGTGAGTGTTCCCCAACTGACAACCTAGCTCTTCCCAACTGCACAGGCTCAAGCTCCAACTCACCCATCGTAGATTCACGGGAGGGCTCAGGTGGCTTCAAATCCTCTCGGAAAAGCTGCCTTCGGAAACTTCATAGATTCAAGGAGCCATAGCGGGTGCACTAGTGTGCCCGAGACCAGACCTCCTCTCACTCATACGTTCCATTAGGCGTCCATCGATTTTTTATGGTTAGAGCGATAAGGGAGTCGAGGTCCAGAGGTAATTCCCGAGCAGCTAGCGCATCCTTGACATCCTCAGATAATTTGTGCAGAAAATTATCAGAAAGAGACTCCGGATACCAGGCACTCTCGGTGGCCAACGTGAGAAAAATCAACCGCGTAGTCTGCCACACTAAAGGAGTTTTGACGTAAGTCAAGCAGTTTACTGACCACCTTTCTCCCAGATACTGGAGACTCAAATACCTTTCTCACCTCTGCCATAAATTCCTCCAGATGACCACAAATTTTAGATTGTTGCTCCTAAACTGCTGTAGCCCAGGAGAGCGCCCTTCCCGACATTAGCGTAATGATATACGCTATCTTCGATAGGTCTGAAGGAAACGAAGATGGCTGTAGCTCAAAAATAAGTGAGCACTGAGAAAGAAAACCCTGGCAGGCACCAGGATTCCCCGAATATCGCTCTGGAGGAGGGAGGCAGGGTTCTCAGGGAGCCGGGATAGGCTGTACCAACTCACCACAGAGAGGGAAATAATTACTGGGTGATTGGGGTTTTTCAGAGGTGGCAGGCATCCTCTGAGATAACAGCATCCAGAACAGGCAAGGGTCAAAACTGGGAGGACTAGAAAGGAGGACTAGAAAAATAGCAAAGACAGGAGTACAGGAAAACCACTGGTGGACTTGGAACATACAAGACAAACTGGCACAGAGAGACCGGAAACACAGCGATAAATACACTGACACAGAGAGACAGGAAACACAGGGATAAATACACTGGAGAAAACAAGCGACACCTGGAGGGGGTGGAGGCAATAACGAGGACAGGTGAAACTGTTCAGGGTGTGACAGTACATCTCTGATCTTGTCAATATCAGATTTTTTTTTTTTTACTTACTGCGAATATAATCAGAATAGTCATCATCATAATAGTACATTAAAGTATCATACTTTATATGTTAATACATTACAAACATACATTTTCATTATGTAGTTCTCAAAATCTGTCCTAGACCAACCAATTTAAAGTCTATAGGTTTACCAAATGGTTAAGGGATTATAAATTAAGAGCGGTCGGATTAAGTAATTGTGAAATGTATTTGAACAAATGAGAAGATTCGTTTCATTCTCAAGAATGAGAATATCAACAGTAATGCGAGCATTGCATTGTGAAAAGCAATTACTCTCTATGAACATGTGAAACATTCAACTAGATGAAACACTGATTAAGTTTGGTGAAAAAGTGACTGCACGATTGTGTGTGTTGTACTTAGTCTACTGAAAATGTGCTTAGAGGTTTGAACTACCTTTTTGATAAATCGGTCCTGAGTTTTGTACTAAGTGTTGTAAAAATGTACCATATAGTTGTGACAAAAAAACTGTACTATTCTAATCTTGCTTTCCTCTTGGTCCATCATAGTTCCTGTTTGCAATCTTGAAACACCCATCAAAATAACTGGAGAGCACTTGGCCGCAAAGGAAGGTTCCTGCATTACAATCAAATGCACTGTTACCAGCTTGATGAAACATGAACAAGATCAATGGTTTTGGATGAAAAATGCAAAGTGGAATGACGTCATGAAGGACTTCACTGGCACAATTGTAATCAGTAACACGAAGGCCCAAACTCCTGCCCCTGAATTTGCAGACAGAGTAAAGTACATTGGTTCTGTGAATTTTGGACAGGTCACACAAAGCGACTGCAGCCTACTCATCAACAACCTGGAAAAGACTGACAGTGGGATCTACACATTCAGATATATAGGAAAGAATGACAAATGGATGACTGAAGCTGGTCTGAATCTTACAGTTGAAGGCAAGTTCACCTTACAGATACATCTGGATATTAATTTCCAATAATAATCCAAATAATCACCGCTATTCGATTGACAGTGTTGTAATGTACAATATGGTGTTCTGTCTCTGTCTGATGTCTTGCCACTGTAGATGACCCGTGCCAGGTTAGAGTTCAGAAGTTGAACCATTCAACAGTTATAGAGTCTGCGCCTGTGACCTTTCGATGCTTCACGTCAGGGGCATGTGGATCACACCCAGAGTTCACAGGGCTTGGTCAGACCGTAATGCCTGTTCACACCTACGAGGGTAACCGTGCAAGCAGTGCGGTCAGCTTTAATGCTAGCTGGCAGGATGATGGGAGGGTGCTCTCCTGTCAACCACAGGGGACCAAAGACCAGTGTGTGAGCAAGAGCATCAAGCTGACGGTTGAATGTGAGTTCGTTACTGACTTTCTAGTTCAAACTGTGTTTATCGAATCGCGGAAGTTCAGCGTTACAGCGTGATTGACATTTAAAGGCAATGTTCCTGTGTTAGCAGAGGCTGCATTCACGGTAAATGCTGCATATGTCGTCTCAAATCGGGAATTACCTTTAAATTTATATCCCACAATCTGTACCGCTTCAGCGACACAGATAGAGTAAAGTGCTTGATTAGCCTTATCATAACCATTGCATTCTTTTTGTTTCAAACCTTTTTTACTACAAAGAAATCACCCTACTAATTTGATTTGATGTTTTGTGCTTCTTGTTTTCAGAGTTGAGCAATTTCTATGATCACTTGACTTTTTTGTCTTCTCTTTAAAAGATGCCCCTAAGGAGACAATGGCAGTTGTACATTTGTCAACTGTAAAGGAAGGACAGCCGGTCACCCTCACTTGTTCCAGCAGAGGGCACCCAAATGCTACTTACTCCTGGTTTAAAGACAGTCAAAAGACCCAATTCAGGGGAACAGAATTGTTGATCCGATCTACCACATCTACACACAGCGGGAATTACTACTGCAAAGCTGTAAACCAACATGGGACCCAAAACTCAAACGTTGTTACAATCAATGTTAAATGTGAGATATTCCTTATTTGTGTCATCCAGATATACATTTTGTATCATAGGGAAATGAAATCGAGGAAGAATTCCTTTAAATAATGTTTTAGGCCGTCTCTATCTCACATCCATGCTCATATACATTGTGGAATTGACTTTTTAATACATAGACAATGAAGGCAGCCGACACAGTTTTTATTCAATTGGAATACTCTTCTCTTTCAGATGCTCCTGTCGGAGTGCACATTGAAACAAATAAGGATCGAGCTACAATCAAAGAAGGAGACAAAATCAAATTAACTTGCGTGGCGAAAAGCAACCCTGAAGCGCATTCATGGTCTTGGTTCAAAGACAAAAGAAAAATAACCAATGCTTTAAAGGAGTATACCTTCAGTAGTGTACAGCCAGATGACGGAGGACTTTACTCCTGTGAGGCGAGGAATGATGTTGGCAGGGGAAGGTCATCATCAGGATATCAGATAACCGTTTCCTGTACGTCTTTTTCCGTTTTAGCATGTTCAAACACTGTACAGGGAACAACAATTATCAATTAAAATGGTATGCTGAATGTCAAATTCTTACATCCTTCCAATATCAATATCAGGAACTACTCAGTAATATACACGGTGCTGAATAAATTAATATACAGTACCAGTCACAAGTTTGGACACACCTAGTTATTCAAAGTTTTTTTTGTTTTCACTATTTCCTACATTGTAGAATAATAGTGAAGACATCAAAACTATGAAATGGCACATGTGGAATCATGTAGTAACCACAAAAGTGTTAAACAAATCAAAATATATTTTGTATTTGAGATTCTTTAAAGTAGCCACCCTTTGCCTTGATGACAGCTTTGCTCACTCTTGGCATTCTCACAGCCTGTTTCATGAGGTAGTCACCTGGAATACGTTTGAATTAACAGGTGTGCCTTGTTACACGCTAATTTGTGGAATTTCTTTCCTTCTTAATGCGTTTGAGCCAATCAGTTGTGTTGTGACAAGGTAGGGGTTGTAAAGAACATAGCCCTATTTGGTAAAAGACCAAGTCCATATTATGGCAAGAACAGCTCAAATAAGCAAAGAGAACGACTGTCCATCATTACTTCAGGACATGAAAATCAGTCAATCCGGAACATTTCAAGAAATTTGAAAGTTTCTTCCAGTGCAGTCGCAAATATCGTCAAGCACTATGATGAAACTGGCTCTCATGAGGACTGCCACAGGAAAGGATGTTACCTCTGCTGCAGAGGATAAGTTCATTAGTTTGCAGCCCAAATAAATGCTTTACAGAGTTCAAGTACCAGACACATCTCAGCATCAACTGTTCAGAGGAGACTGCATGAGACTGTGTGAATCAGGCCTTCATCGTTGAATTGCAGCAAAGAAACCACTACTAAAGGACAAGAAACACGAGCAATGGACATTTGACTGGTGGAAATGTGTCCTTTGGTCTGTGGTTCCCACCATGAAGCATGGAGTAGGAGGTGTGATGGTTTGGGGGTGCTTTGCTGGTGACACTGTCGGTGATTTATTTAGAATTCAAGGCACACTTAACCAGCATGGCTAGCACAGCATTCTGCAGCGATACGGCATCTCATCTGGTTTGCGCTTCGTGGGACTATTGTTTGTATTTGATGGAGTGATGCATCAAATGACCTGGCCTCCACAATCACCCAACCTCAACCCAATTGAGATGATTTGGGATGAGTTGGACCGCAGGAAAAGCAGCCAACAAGTGAACAGTATTTTTTTAATTTTAACTAGGCAAGTAAGTTAAGAACAAGTTCTTATTTACAATGACGGCCTACCCCGGGAATACCTTAACAACGCTCGGCCAATTGTGCGCCGCCATATAGGACTCCCAATCACAGCCAGTTATGATACAGCCTGGAATCAAACCAGGGTCTGTAGTGACGCCTTTAGCACTGAGATGCAGAGCCCTAGACTGCAGCACCACTCGGGAGCCCATACATGGGAAGTCCTACAAGACCAGGTGAAGCCGGTTGAGAGAATGCCAAGAGGGTGAAAGCTGTCATCAAGGCAAAGGGTGGCTACTTTGAAAAATCTAAAATATATTTTGATTTGTTTAATACTTTTTTTGGTTACTACATGATTCCATATGTGCTAATTCATAGTTTTGATGTCTTCATTATTAGAAAATAGTAAAACATAAAGAAAACCCTTTGAATGAGTAGGTGTGTCCAAACTTTTGATTGATACTATATATATCTGTTATCTTTTGCAGATGTTCCAAGAAACACTCACATCACCCAAAGCGGAGGTTCCCACGACAACCAGGTGAAGGCAGGCTCTCAGCTATGTCTCACCTGTGTGGCTGAGGCCCATCCTGCGCCCAGTGTCTACACCTGGTACCACCATAGTGGAGTATTACCACATAGACTAAGCTCCATCACAGGCCCCAAACATACCCTACTCTTGGTTAGGGTGGGCGTCACAGACGAGGGGTGTTACATTTGTAGGGCCACCAATGACATCGGCACGGGACAGAACAGCAGCATGTCATGCTTCCGTGTTCTATGTGAGTATTATTCATCACAGCTGTAAAAGCTGTTCTTATTGTATAAATGCATCCAGATCTCATATCATAGCCTCCTCTTACTCGGTATCTGAGCACTGCTGAGCCCATTTCACCTCTCAAAAAGAACAGCTAATAGATTAATAGATGTCATAGAAGATATTTTGGTTAGCTTATTCATGATGACGTTTTACACATGGCAGCCTCTGTGTTCATGTTTGTGTTCATATTTGAAATGTGTATGTTGTATCTACAGTCCTCTCTGACAAACATTTGAATAGGTACAATTAAATATTTGAATCCTCTCTACAGATGGCCCAACCAAACCAGTGCTTTCTATGGTGCGCACGGCCCAGGAGGGCCACCTGGTTCGTATCAACTGCACCGTGCAGAGTTTCCCAGACTCTCAGCTCACTCTGACATGGACTCCCCGTCCCTCTGTCTCACCAATGTCTAGCTCCCTTCTTCAAATGCAGCCTCAACCAGTTCTTGGGTTCCTCCAACATTCTACCAATGTTGTCCGGGGTTCTTTTAATGTTACATTCCTGCAAGGAGGGGTTTATACCTGTCGAGCCCAGAACTCTGAGGGGAGGAGCAGCACAGAGGAGGAGCTGGAGATTACATGTGAGTACAATGCATCATCGTCACCGTCATCACCGTCATCACCGCCATCACCGTCATCACCGTCATCATCCTTCTATTATTATTATGATGAAATAGTCAAACATGTTTGATTTCCAAGATAAACATTTTCCATTATGCTTTCTCTGCTATGACACCTACAGACAGCCCCAAAAATGTGATGGCCTCTGCTCACCCTGACACCGTCCTGACTGAAAACAGCCAGCTGGTTCTTACCTGCACGGCTCGTTCCAACCCCCATGCCACCAAATACACCTGGATCCAGATCAGCGCAGGAGAGACCAGGGTAGTGGGGCTGGTCCAGAAGTTGACGGTGATGTCCACAACCCCATCCCATAGTGGACTGTACAGGTGCACTGCCCAGAACTCCTTAGGAACTGGGAAATCGCAACAGGTTGAAGTTAAAGTCAAGTGTGAGTACATCTCTGTCGCCGCTTTATGACAACTACCCATAGGATATACACCCTATGTAGATCTGAGAGGAATTAATAGATATTAATAAGGTGATAATTCCACCTGGCCTATCAGAGGGCAAGATGGAGGGAGATGAACCATACTGCTTACTGCAATCCTCTCAGATCTACATTTGGGATCAGCGTCATCCTTTCAAATGGGTTCAGGTCCTCTATAACTTTCTGGAATAAAGACTTAAGTGGTCATTTGTGTAGAGCTTGAATTTATGTTCTTCTAATACTATAACTAAAGACAATTCAACACAAGGAAAATGCAAATGCATATTTCTATTCAAATGTATAAGAATCGTTTTATTCCATCATCTTCCATCACAGATGCTCCAAAGCTCACAAAGGTCATTCACAACATGACCAATAGGTGGCAGAGTGATGGGGGGAGCCCTGTGGCACTGACCTGCCGCAGTCACAGTTACCCCCCTGTCTACAGCTACAAGTGGTACAGGCTGGTCGAGGAAAGGGAGCATTTCATCATCAATCACCAGAACATCACTGTCCACCCGGACAAGCCCGGGACGTACTACTGTGTCGCCACCAATTCCATGGGGGGGAAAGAATCTGGAAGAGTCGAGCTGTTTCTCAACCGTGAGTGCATAGTGACTGACAGCCACTTTGGAAAATCAATAGAGTACAGAAGTGTGACTTATTCTGACTAACATTTTTACCTCAGTATTTCTATCTCACTTTTGATATTCATCTGAGGCCTTACACTCTTAGAAAAAAAGGGTTCCAAAAGAGGTGTTCAGCTATCCCCATAAGATAACCCTTTCTGGCTCCAGATAGAACCCTTTTTGGCTCCAGATAGAACCCTCTGTAGAAAAGGTTTCTACCTAGAACCAAATAGGGTTCTTCAAAGGGTTCCCCTATGGGGACAGCCGAAGAACCCTTTAAGGTTCTAGATAGCACCCTTCTTTCTAAGAGTGTTGCATATTTCATTCTCCCCCTGATATGCCACCTAAATGTATGAATCAATGATGATACAGGCCTTAAAAACCATCCTTCAATATGCTAAATGTATTGTATGCATACAGTAAGACAGTATGTAACAACACATAGGTGACATTGGCATTTAAAGTCACAGTTCCACACAAAATGCCAAAGACTGTAGCCAGTGTCTGAATGGTCCAATATTGATCCATTTCTCTTTATCGTTACTCCTCCCTCTGTTCTCTCATCGCAGGAAGTGTCTTCCATGTCCTCTCTCTCGTCCTTCCTTTCTGCTGTGTTCCGCTTGTTCTTTTACTCATCTTTCTGGTCTACAGGTGAGTCCTCTGTCAACACTTACTCACTTCACTCCTCTTATTTATAAAATAGTAATTACTAATAGTCATTAGTAATGACTGGAAACTCACCACAACACCGTTTGTGTGAAATATCGACTTTTTGTTTTGTGTTTTTCAGACACAAGAGAATCAAATCGATCCATCAGGGGACATCACATAAACTGCCTTGTTGTGTTCACTTTGGTTTTCTGGTACTGTAACATTCCACAAATACTGCATTATTCTCTTCTATTTATTCTGTAGTTCATTTTGTGAAAATCCCTAGTTAATTGTGTGTGTGTGTGTCACCGTCAGAGCTGGCGTAATGGCACAAGTGAGAACCTGGTGAGTGAAGGGGGTGCAGCGGCATCAGAGCCCCCGGGGAGCAGCAGAGATCAGCTGTACCACCCAGAGCCCCTGCCCCAACCGCAGCATCCCCATCCCAGCAGGACGTCAGGTCCAGACAGCACGTAAGAGCATCAGACATGGTCTCACACAGACAAGATCACACTGTAGACAAACACACATAAGCACCCACGTTTGTATGCACACGTGCACACAGAGACACACACGTCTGGATGGGCAGACATACGCAAGTCTCAATGAGACCATTTAGCAGGCCTCCCTCACATACAATGGGATTCCATTATACTAGTTACTGTGGATCACCACTACTTTCTGTCTCAGTTTGAACATCTAAAGGACGATATAGACCTGTGTCTACTTGTCAGTCTTGGCAGAGTGATTCAATTGTTGTTTTTTTCATCTTTAAAGGTCCACCTCTGACATATACACTGCATACAGTGTTCTGAAGGTACCAGGTGGAAAGCAGGTGAGAGAAATCGAACAGTGTTGTTGAAGGGATGAAATATGGAGGAGAGAGGCCTTTATATGCTGTATATAGCTCTACAGTTTACTCAATCAATGACTATTACAATCATTCAGTATTCAGTACGTCAAAAATGCCTGAGCGTAGTGGCATGTAGCCTAGTGGTTAGAGCGTTGGGCCAGTAGCAAAAGGTTGTTAGATCAAAACCCCAAGCTGACAAGGTAAAAATCTGTTCTGACTTTGAGCAAAGCAGTTAATCCACTGTTCCTAGACTGTCATTGTAAATAAGAATTTGTTCTTAACTAACTTGCCTAGTTAAATATAAACAAATAAGTAGCATATACATTGTACAGTAATGAAGGGATGAACTAACTATTTCAATTCTTGACATTCTCTTTAATGCATTCCATCTCATTTATTCAGGGTCTTTCACCAAGCCATCCAATCAGAAAAAAAGATGAACACACTGAACACACACAGGAACCTGAAGTGAACTATGCGTCGCTGCAATTCAAGGGCCAGGAGATGTAAGATTGAACATTTTTCTGAGAATGTGGGGAAGGCAGATGAAACCAGGATAGGTTCAAATTAAAACCCATCACATTGGCCTCCTGAGTAGGGCAGCGGTCTAAGGCACTGCATCGCAGTGCTAGAGGCGTCACTATAGACCCGGGTTCGATCCCAGGCTGTGTGGCAGCAGGCTGTGACTGTGAGACCCATGAGATGGCGCACAATTGGCCCAGCATTGTTAGGGCAGGGTTTGGCCGGCCGGGGATGTCCTTGTCCCATCGTGCTCTAGCGACTCCTTGTAACTTCCGGGTTAAGCGAGCAGTGTGTCAAGAAGCAGTGCAGCTTGGAGGATGCATGGCTCTCAATCTTCACCTCTCCCGAGTCCGTATGGTAGTTGCAGCAATTGGACAAGACTGTAACTACCAATTGGATATTAATTATAATAATAAAAAACAAATCACTTCACATTTGCAGTGCGGTGTCCATTTTAGGGCAACCCCCAGGCTCAAGCCTAACCCTTTGAGGCTGAGGCTGTCCTAAAATCAACACCGTACTACAGTACAGTAGAGAGCATTCTTCAGTCATTCCAAAAGGTGAATGCATATGATGTGGGAAAACATACAAATGACCTCAAATACATCATAAATTGATATTACCCTACCATAATGTAGTAATGTATTGAAACCACTCATGTGAAAATGACTGTAGTAGTCAACCAAAACGTACGTAGGGAAATAACCTGATGAGACAACAGATATGAGTCAAACGCTTACAATGACACAACTTGTCTTCCAGGGGTAGCTTGGGTCCTAGAGACCAAGCGAGAGAGGATGACGTCTATGCTAAGGTTGGCAAGCCAAAGCTGAAGGAAAAGGTCAGTCAACCGTAATAACAAATGTGTAAACCAAAACAATGGGCAACATCACACATGGGCCCTTATGCCATGAAGTTACACTGTAACGTCATTGATCACCCGAATGTCATTTTTCAGCTTTACACTGTAACTGCAGCTAAGATAGGCCTGCATATAATAATGAGTGAATTTAAAGGAAGCTAGTCAAATTCTGCTTCAATTGAATTATTTGTATAGTTACTCTGTAACTCTGTAACCACATGAACTCAATATAAAGTTAAACTAAACATTGCGAATGGAAACTTTGAAGTTACAAAACTCCACTGTTACTGAAACAGGATATTGAGGTAAGAGTACACAGAGATCCTGTAAATGACGTAAGATGAACCACAAATAGAATTACATCATAGAAAATGTGTCGTAGGAGAAATACTGATGTAAAAAAAAGCAAGAGGACATTTAGAAGGATGTTTGTACAGACAGTCCAGCAGTAGCAGAAGGGGGTATCACAGCTGCAAAGAAAATGGGAAAATGACTTAATGTGTTTTACTGGACCTTGATGTTAGCACTTGATAGTTTGGAAAAGGCAAATGAACTCGTACAGTGTTAAGATATTTGATAAGAATAATTTTGAAAAAAAATATGACTGCCCAAGACAATAAATATTCTCCAGATTTACAAAATAGCAACATTCGAGCTGCTTAATTTGTATGAATCTCTTTCTATATTCAGACTAATAAGTGCAATGACTACGAGAACATTAAGGAAGTGTGTGCTTCGAAGCCCACCATCGAGCCAAACATGGACACGGAGACAGCGAGCAGTGAGGATGACGTGGAGATCAGCTACTCTGAGGTCATGTTCAGAGCAAAGCCAGGACACCAGACAGTCTGTAGTTCTGTCCCTCGCCACCATAGGGCAGGCCACAGCAGCAGCTCAGATGAAGAAGACTACATAACCCAGTACTCTGATGTTAAAATATAAGAGGAAGTTTCATTCATAGTCCAAAAAAAGTATTAAGGTTTGTTTGTAAATAGTTGTATCACACCTACAGTACCAGTCAAAAGTTTGGACACACCTACTCATTTAAGGGTTTTTCATTATTTTTACTATTTTATACATTGTAGAATAATAGTGAAAACATCCAAATTATGAAATAACACATATGGAATCATGTAGTAACTAAAAAAGTGTTAAACAAATAAAAATGTATGTTATATTTGAGATTATTCAAAGTAGCCACCCTTTGCCTTGATGACAGCTTTGCACACTCTTGGCATTCTCTCAACCAGTTTCATGAGATAGTCACCTGGAATGCATTTAAATTAACAGGTGTGCCTTGTTAAAAGTTCATTTGTGGAATTTCTTTCCTTCTTAATGAGTTTGAGCCAATCAGTTGTGTTGTGACAAGGTAGGGGTGGTATAAAGAAGATGGCCCTATTTGGTAAAAGATCAAGTCCATATTATGGCAAGAACAGCTCAAATAAGCAAAAAGAAATGGCAGTCCATCATTAATTTAAGACATGAAGGTAATTTAATCTGGAACATTTCAAGAACTTTGAAAGTTTCCTCAAGTGCAGTTGCAAAAACCATCATGCGCTATGATGAAACTGGCTCTCATGAGGACACGCTACAGGAAAGGAAGACCCAGAGTTACCTCTGCTGCAGAGGATACGTTCATTAGAGTTAACTGCACCTCACAGCCCAAATAAATGCTTCACAGAGTTCAAATAACAGACACATCTCATCATCAACTGTTCAGAGGAGACTGCATGAATCAGGCCTTCATGGTCGAATTGCTGCAAAGAAACCACTACTAAAGGACACCAATAAGAAGAAGAGACTTGCTTGGGCAAGAAACAAAAGCAATGCACATTAGACCGGTGGAAATCTATCCTTTGGTCTGATGACTCCAAATTTGTGATTTTTGGTTCCAACTGCTGTCTTTGTGAGACGCAGAGTAGGTGAACCGATTATCTCCGTATGTGTGGTTCCAATCCGTGAAGCATGGGGGAGGAGGTGCTATGGTGTAGGGGTGCTTTGCTGGTGACACTGTCCCTGATTTATTTAGAATTCAAGGCACGCTTAACCAGCATGGCTACCACAGCATTCTGCAGCGATACACCATCCGATCTGGTTTGCGCTTAGTGGGACTATCATTTGTTTTTCAACATGACAATGACCCGAAACACACCTCCAGGCTGTGTAAGAACTATTTGACCAAGAAGGAGAGTGATAGAGTGCTGCATCAGATGACCTGGCCTCCACAATCACCTGATCTCAACCCAATTGAGATGGTTTGGGATGAGTTGGACTGCAGAGCGAAGAAAAAGCAGTGCTCAGCATATGTGGGAACTCCTTCAAGACTGTTGGAAAAGCATTCCTCATGATGCTGGTTGAGAGAATTCCAAGAGTGTACAAAGTTGTCATCAAGGCAAAGGGTGGATACTTTGAAGAATATAAAATATATTTTCATTTGTTCAACACTTTTTTGGTTACTACATGATTCCATATGTGTTATTTCATCTCTTTGATGTCTTCACTATTGTTCAACAATTTAGAAAATAGTACAAATATATAAAAACCTTGAATGAGTGTGTCCAAACTTTTGACTAGTGCTTTATATCTGGATTGTTAGCAATAAAAACACATTCAAGAACCGGTAGTTGCCTTAACTGTACTTTGAAATTACAAGTCAGTCAAGACCACAATGGCAGAAAACAGAGTTTATTGACGTCATTCAAAGTGGGTTTGAACATCGTGTGGTACATCAATGCAATGTGTGCTTACTAGGCTGTCAAAACAGAAATGCTTCACTGTTTAGAAATTTCCCATATTACAGGATGTGCTATTGTGTATATGCTATGCAACTGACACCATGTCTTCATATTTGTTTAACATTGCAATGTGCATTATTACTGACTTCTGACTTTACATAGTTACTGAATCATGCTGAAATTACTGACTGCTTGTAACCTGTATTCACCTGTATTCAGCTTTAAACATTGTAAATACATTTTCAATAAAAAAGACAATAAAAACAATAATACAACATGTTGAAGTGATTCATAACCATCACACACATTTTGTAAGTTCATAAATACACATTTTCTGTGCAACAATAAGTTACAAATTCATAGAAGAGGAACAAAACTTTGAAAAACAAACAAATATTACACTCTTAACTGTTGCAAGATGAACATTTAATTAATTGGAAATGTATGTAAGGAGCGACACTAATCTATAAAAACACAGTTAAAAAGTCAGAATAAAAAAACATACACAGTGCCTAGTGAAAGTGTATACCCCCGCCCCCGCACAGTCTTAACATTTTACTGCCTTAAAAGTAAATAAAAAATGTATGACATTTGAATGTTTTCCTACTGATGTACATAACTTACTCTACATTTTAAAAGTGAAAGAAAAAAATACAGAACATTTTCCAAATTAATAAATAAATAAAAAATAACGGAGCTGTCTTAATTATGTATGTCTTCACACCCCAGAGTAAATACTTGGTGGAAGCACCTGAGAGCTGTCAATCATTTTGAATTAGATTCTACCAACTTTGACCATCTCATAGGGCAACATATACACATTGTTTTTGTCCAAATTGCTCAAGCCCAGTAAATTTGTTTGGGAGTCATTGATGGACAGCAAAATTCAAACCTTGAAAATCAGCTTCTTGATTTGATTTCCATTGGATTTGACTACAGCGATACGGATTGAGTCCAGGCCATTGTCTCAAATTTTCATGCAGATTTAAGTCAGGACTGAACCACACTGGACCATTCAGAAGCAGTCAACAGCTATTGGAAAGCCATTCTGGTGTGTCTTTGAGATTAAAATGTGTGCAATTGACTCGGTGAAAAATACAACTCTATCCCAGTGTTTGGTATTCAGAAGACTGAATCTGGGCTTTGTTAATCTGGGTTTTGCTCCTTTCATATTTATTATGATCCTGACAAACTGTCCAATCCCTGCCGAGGTCAAGCACACCAATAACACATTGTTTCCACCACAAACAGGAGGATCAACAACATTGTGATCCTGACAAACTGTCCAATCCCTGCCGAGGTCAAGCACACCAATAACACATTGTTTCCACCACAAACAGGAGGATCAACAACATTGCATTCACTCCACATTATTAGCCTCTATAGAAAAGTGAAAAGGAGGAAGCCTGTGTTTAAAAAAATCCACTTCAAATCAAACATTCTGTTGGCAAAAAGGCTGTTAAGTAATACTGCAAGACAACACGGGAAATGCATTTTTCTGGCCTAAATTAAAAACCACGGGCCAAATCCAGAACTACACAACACAGAGTGAAACCCTCTCTATTTTCAAGTACTGTGGCTTGTGTTGACTTAAATCTGCTTGACAATTAGAGACAATGTTTGAATATTGCTGTCCATCAATGACTCCCAAACCAAATTTACTGAGCTTAAGCTATTTGGACAAAAAACAATGGGTATGTGTTAGCCTAAGAGTTGTGAAAAGTTAGTAGAACCTTATTCAAAATGATTCACAGCTATAATGGCGGCCCAAGGTGCTTCCACCAAGTATTACCTCTGGGGTGTGAAGACATACGCAATCAAGACATCTTTGTTTTTTTGTTTTATTCAATTGGAAAAATATATATAGAATTGTTCTTTCACTTTGAAAATGTGGAGTTGGTTGTGTAGATCAGCAGGACAAAATCTAATGTATTTCCTCATTGGATTTCATTTTAAGCCGAAATAGCCGAATCCACTAATTTGAAGGGGTGTCCACAGACTTTTGTATATATTGTATATATAGAGATGAAAATCCAACTGATGAACAGACACTGTAGAATAACTGGTGTTAAAAAAAAAGGTGGACATAGTGGTTCTAGTTTGGAAGGTGACAAGGATTTCTCTGCAGTGCATTATGGGTGATTTTTCACAACCTTATCTGCATTTAAGCTTTACTCCCTCTATACATCAGCTTACTAAGCCTTTACACTCTCCTACTATCTAACTCAGGTTGTCCACAATTTGCTTCAGATATGACCTGACCACGACATATGTTCCCATATGTTTCCTCCTCTTCACCATTAGAGGAATCTTTCGGCTCAGAAAGCAGTGTCACCTCGTCCACTGCAGTTTCTGCTGGGTTGTGCTGCTCAGACTGTCCCAGTGGGGCCTCTGTATACTCCTGGACACTGAGGGCATAATTAGTCACACCCTGTAGCTCTGGCAGCACAGAATCCTTTGCAACTTCTTCTTCCTCATCACTCTCGTGCCCTGCCTGGGATTCTTCCAAGACTTTAGTTCCATGGTCCTCAGCGTGCTCCCCCTGCTCCAGAGCAGGAATGGCCTCCTTCTTCTCAGCCCCTCCCTCGATACTGCCTGTGGAGTGCAGGCGGATCACTGCGTACTCTGTCATTTTGAAGGCGACTCCCCTGATCTCTCCCTCCCCCACCCCCCGCTCGGCCACCTTGGCCTGGAGTTTGGAGAAGTTCAAGTTGGCGTAGTGGAGGAGGTCTGTGTCGTCGATTTCCCTGTCCACTGTCCTGTTGGGCCCGAGGGCCTCATCCAGCATGGCTTTATTGGCATAGACATTGTCCTCTTCCTGAAAGAGGGTCTGAGGGGTAAGCATCACGTTAGAGGGGTTTATATGTTTATTGGCCAAGTTTTTTTAATGTAGACTCCTATTAGCTGTAACTTCCTGGTGTCCACACAAAACAATACAAAACAATCATATGAGCAAGTCAACCACTGGATAGGAAAGGGCTAGTTGTTAGCTAGTTGTTTAACATGAGATCCAGACAATATGGTTGCAAAAGACTTGATTACAGTAATGTGCCACCGCAACCTAAACTGACTTGAGTTCCTCTTCATGCACACGGTTGATTTTTGCATTTTCACAGCCAAGCTACCTCTAATCTTTCACTGCAACAAAAATACCAGTGCTGAAATGTGTGCGCCATCTAGGATATGTGATAGGCTGTTCATGCACCCTCTTCTGTGAGATATGTATATCAACGCCTTTCCACATTGTTAGACTGTAAGCACATACAATGTCGGAATGTCAGTGTAGTTACTTACCTCATCCGTCACTATGAACTCTGCTGTGTCCTTCTGTCTTTTGCTTGGTGACTGCCTGGCTCTCCTATGCCTGAGAGCAAAACAACAGAGGCTTAGATAATGGCGTCAAATACCAGTCCAGACCCTGTGTCAGTCACTTACTTGCAGAAGTGAAGTAGTGGGATGCATAGGAGCATCATCACTCCTGCCCCCACACCAGCCCCGATCAACAGAGAGGGAAGATGGAAACCTGTGCAATCACAACGTAGAGCAAACAAATGAGTTGTAAAACAAGCACCACAATTCCTTCTTTGTACTTAAAGTCCTTCTTATTTGGCAATGTGAGAGCTTGGGACTACAAGGTTCTTTTTTCAAAAAGATGATTCTGAGACAATTGGCTTTAAAGGTCCGAACTGTCATTGGTTTCAATTGTGTCAGCCATTTTTTATCTTGTATTCTTTTGAACTTAACAACATGAATAGGGTTTTTTTTTTTTTTACTATATACGTAGAGAACATTGAACAGAGCAAGGCTATGTCAATAATGACATTTTGACAAAAATACAGATAGAACCTTATAGTTACAAGCCCTTGAATGGTTAGTGGGACCAGTGGACTGTTAGGAACTAATTCTGGTGTAGAGCAGGACAAATGTCTCCTAACTCTACCTTCCAATGTTTTCATTGATGTTAAGTCAAATGTGAAGTTGTCAAAATCAACAAAGTTGGAGCTGAGGCAGACCAGACTCTGTATTTTCTCTTCCTGTGATTGGTGGATGGTGAGGGAGCTCCTCAGGCCTGCTTGGCCCATTGGCTCCTCCCTGATGATGGTGTTAGTGGAGTGATTGACAGACTCTCCAGCCAGTTGCCACACCAGTGTGGGAGCAGGGTTCCCATAGCTATCACAGAAACATCTGATCTGAGATGTAGCTGAAATCCTGATGCAGTGGGAGGTGTTCAGGATCTCTGAACCAACTACAGCGAACAGAAAGGAAGGACGCGATTATTCTTAATAGTTCATTCAGATGAATGAGTGATTGTGATTCAAAATCAGTAGAATAAATACTATACAGTACATACACGTTACATCGATACTGATGGCTTCAGAGGTCTGCAGTCCATGGACATTCTGAGCCTCACAGTAGTACTGTTCATTTGAAAGCCTGGTCACACTGGAGATGTTGAGGTCCTCTTTAGACCCGACAATGTCCTTCTCCCTTCCCTCAACTCTGTACCAGGTGTAGTTCTTCACTGCTGGGTTGGCATTGCTGCTGCAAGTCAGAGTCACAGAGCTGCCCTCTGCTACTGAGCTAGAGGGACTGACTGACAATGAGGTGTTCTTGGGGGGATCTGGAAGAAAACAGTGCTGTGTTATCATAAAAAAAATGATTGAGCATTATGCACTAGCACCACTGTTAAGAAGTCTGCCTATCCATACGTCCCATGCTACATATCTATAACTCTATACAAATAAGCCAGCTGTGAGCCAGATTCAGTTGCCATACCTAAGCCAGATCCTTTCCACAATAAGGGCCAAACCTGGGCCGGCATGTAGATTTGGCCCAGTTACCACTTTGAATTACACCATAAGCGGGCCGCATCCACCTTGATAAGCTAGGTTTAGCTTTTCCATGGTAATGATCTGGCTTAGTTACGGCAATTAAATCTGGTACACTTCTGGACCGTAATTCCAAGTGTTTACTAGGCCACATAAACATGTAGGCGGATTACAAATGGGGGCTGGATTTGGGCCATAATAATCTTTCTTTCTAGGTTTGTCTTTGGAAATCCTTCAGTTGAGATAAAACACAATCTGCACCTGGAGCGGGGGGCGGGGGGTTGATATGTAGAAATCTTGACTAGGAATGGCCAATGGCAATACATAGAAAACAGCCACGCATAAACATATTCACACTGCCATACAAACTCTACAACAGGCTTCAGTGATGGAGGGCATTGACACACACACAGTAAAGATTTTTCATGGTCGTCACGCAACAGGGCAATGGCTCACTGTCATTGGACCAGACAGTCTGGGCACTGACCATGACCCAGACATTGGCCAGTCACAGCAGCTGGATGTGTGCCTCAACAGAGTGATATTCAACCAGTCATAAATAGAGTGTTTTAAAGCATCTTGGTAACACTTTACAATAAGGTTATGGATTAGCATCAACTACAGTTGAAGTCGGAAGTTTACATACACTTAGGTTGGAGTCAACTCGTTTTTCAACACTCCACAAATTTTTTGTTAACAAACTATAGTTTTGGCATGTCGGTTAGGACAAACTCTTAGGGCTCGGATCCCGCTAGCAGGATCAAAATCGACAACATCGGTGAAGCTGGAGCGTGCCAAATTCAAATGACAAAATTGTAATATTAAACATTCAAGTGTCTTACATCTTTTAAAAGCATAACTTCTTGTTAATCCAACTGCTTTGTCAGATTTCAAAAAGGCTTTACATCGAAAGCATACCATGTGATTATCTGAGGACAGCGCCCCACATCAAAATACTCTTTCAACTTGCACCGGCTTCACAAAAATCACAAATAGCGATTAAATAAATCACTTACCTTTGAAGATCTCCCTCTGTTTGCAATCCCAAGGGTCCCAGCCACACAATGAATGTTCGTTTTGTTCGATAAAGTCCTTCTTTATATCCAAAAAAGTATGTTTAGTTGGTGCCATTGATTTCAGTAATCCACTCCTTTGACTTAGTCCAAATAAGTCTAGCAATGTTTCTAATTAATCCTCAGGTACCCTAATATGTAAATAAACAATAATATTTCAGACGGAAAGAACGATGTTCAATAGAAAAGGAAAATAACGAAGAGCATGCCCTCATTCACGTGCACCAAAATCCTACCTTTCCTGATGAGAACACCTTTGATAAACTACAACTACTTGTTAGTTTTTCAAGAAACAAGCCTGAAACCCTGTCTAAAGACTGTTGACATCTAGTGGATGCCATAGGAACTGCAATCTGGGAGCTATTTTTTGTATATCCAATAGGCTAGCATTGAAAAGGCCTGTGACCTCAATTCTTTTTTTATTCCGGATGGATTTACCTTGAGTTTTTTCCTGCCATATCAGGTCTGTTATACTCACAGACATTATTTTAACAGTTTTAGAAACTTCAGAGTGTTTTCTTTCCAATACTACCAATTATATGCATATCCTAGCTTCTGGGCCTGAGTAACAGGCAGTTTACTTTGGGCACTTTGAAGTTTGTAAAAATGTTTAAAAAATGTATGAGACTATAACACAATAGATATGGTAGGAGGGAAATCCAAAGAAAAACCAACTGGAATGTCTTTCTTTTTTGAGAGCCCATGCTCTTACAATGGAAGGAAAAAGGGCAAATCCAAATCCAGCTCCCAGATTGCAATTTCTATGTCTTCCACTAGATGTCAACAGTCTTTGATCAAGGTTTCAGGCTTGTTTCTTCCAAAACGAGGGAGAATTATGAGTTTTAGTACTGGGACTCAGAGTTGGAAATCAGTCTGTGAGCTTGCGATGAAGAGGATGCGGACCTGCTAATATCATTTTCCTATTGAACATACTTCTTTCCGTATGAAATATTATAGTTTAATTACATTTTAGGGTAGCTGAGCATTACATAGAAACATATTTTGACTTGTTTTAACAAAGTTTAGCTGTAGCTTTTTGGATTCCTTTCTGTGCATGTTGAACAAGTGGATTACTCAATCGATGGCGCCAACTAAATTGAATTTTTGGGATATAAGGAAGGATTTTATCTAACAAAATGACACTACATGTTGTAGCTTGGACCCTTTGGATTGCAAATCAGAGGAAGATTTTCAAAAAGTAAGTGAATATTTAATCGCTATTTCTGAATTTATGACAGGGCATGCTTTCGCTGTAAAGCCAATTGTAAATCGGACAGTGCAGTTAGATTAACAAGAATTTAAGCTTTTAACCGATATAAGACACTTCTATGTACCTAAATGTTTCATGTCCATAATTTATGATAATTTATGATTATTTATTTGAATTGCGCGCCCTCCAATTTCACCGGAAGTTGTCAACAGGTGTCCCAATAGCACTGACCTCAGAACTGAAAAAGCGTATGTCAGCGAGGAGGCCTACAAACCTGACTCAGTTACACCAGCTCTGTCAGGAGGAATGGGCCAAAATTCACCCAAATTATTGTGGGAAGCTTGTGGAAGGCTACCCAAGTTAAACCATTTAAAGGCAATGCTACAAAATACTAATTGAGTGTGTGTAAACGTCTGACCCACTGGTAATGTGAAGAAAGAAAGAAAAGCTGAAATAAATTATTCTCTCTACTCTATTATTCTGACATTTCACATTCTTAAAATAAAGTGGTGATCCTAACTAAGACAGGGCATTTTTACTAGGATCAAATGTCAGGAATTGTGAAAAACTGAGTTTAAATGTATTTGGCTAAGGTTTATGTAAACTTCCGACTTCAACTGTATATTAACTGAAAGGCTCTACATGTACCATTTCAAAATTATGGCTAAAATATGTTGTGTTTCTTTACCATTAGTAAATGATTAACAAATGCATTGACACCATTAAATGATACATTAGTTGATGCCAATTAATGTAGCCATATGGTAAAGTGTTAGCAGCATCTTGATGTTTCTATGTTTCTGTTCTTACACTAGGCGATACACTGTATTATACCCAGGGATAGAAATTAAGCTAGCCCGCTAACCCGTGGCTAGTACCTTTCAGACTGGGCTAGTAGAAAATGTGCCCGACTAGCCCAGCAGCTAGTGACATTTTGTCTTTTCAAATATTGCGTATTTATTTTGGACCCAGGCCAGTAAAAATTGCAGTCTGCTATCCTGGCTGGCCAGTGGCCAATATCTTTAAGTTCCATCCCTGACCATACCACTGCAAAAGTATAATGTATATAACTTACATTGAATATCCAGCTGAACAACTGTGGCTTTTTCTTTACCGAGTGCATGCAGTGCTTCACAGCAGTACTCCCCGCTATCACTTGCTTTACTGTCTAAGGTGAAGCTCTCTCCAGATCCTAAAAGGACCGCCTCAGTCCCATTGATTTTGTACCAGGTGTAGTTCTTCACTGCAGGGTTGGCATTGCTGTTGCAGGTCAGGGTCACAGAGCTGCCCTCTACCACTGAACCAGAGGGACTGACTGACACTGAGGTGTTCTTGGGAGGGTCTGGGGGAAAGAAACAATAGATATTGTATGTCAAGATTCAATTTAGTGTGTGTTATGATACTGTCTATAGTTGAAACTATTGTTCATATTTGGTTTCATTGTGTACATACACATTCCAATTAGTTGAATGACAGGTGAGTTCTTGGTTCCATGGTCATTGATGGCTTCACAGTAGAAATAACTGTCATCTGCTGGTACCTGGACAGTTAGCATTCTGCTAGCCCTCACTGTTGAAACCTGCTCTCCAATAACTCTGTACCAGTTGTAGCGCCACACTTCTGGGTTAGCATTGCTGCTGCAAGTCAGAGTCACAGAGCTGCCCTCTACCACTGAACCAGAGGGACTGACTGACACCGAGGTGTTCTTGGGAGAGTCTGAGGGAGAGTGCACAGAAAGTTGTCAAATTCTATAGAAATAATTAACTTACCATACATGAATCAAACCTACCATGCATGAATCAACTTACAAAGAACAGCGACTGTCAGATCAGTTTTGGATGATTTATCACTCTTGCCAGCTTGTCGTTTGTACAGCGCAGTGCAGGAGATCTTCTCTCCATGGTGGACATGTGAAGCGGTAAAGTTCAGGATAGAAGTTATGACTCGATTCGGAGTCACCTGCAAATCCTCCACACTGTCACTCAGTGTGGGGGTCCATGTCAGAGTTGGAGGGAGTGAGGGGCAGGGTGCTGCAGCAGAGCAGATCAGACTCACTGAGGTCCCCTCCATCACATTTACTGTTGCTGGACTTAGAGTGGGTTTGGATGGATTTTCTGAGGGAGTAAAAAACAACAACTTATATTACATGAGCAGTGCATTAAATACAGCAGGGTTCAAACCTGCAACTTAAAATGAACACAACACACACAACACAAAACTAGCATATTCTAATGATACTCTACCTTTTACATAAATTGTGACAAGTTCTGGAAAATTATATCTCAGAG
Organism: Oncorhynchus tshawytscha; assembly: GCF_018296145.1. Classification (NCBI taxonomy): domain Eukaryota; kingdom Metazoa; phylum Chordata; class Actinopteri; order Salmoniformes; family Salmonidae; genus Oncorhynchus; species Oncorhynchus tshawytscha. The sequence goes on from NC_056431.1 coordinate 21,928,511, forward strand.
CATTGTCACATTCAATTCTAAATGAAAAGTAGTCATTGAGATAAGATGTGAGGTCATTCAGGATTGTGGTACATTCCTTCTGCTGCATGTTCCCAGTTAGATTCCCTTGAATGGTGTTTAAGCCTGTTCCTGTGAGACTAGAATCAAACACCTGTACTCCTGTCCACCCTTTCCTCCATATTCCTTTACATGAAGCTGTGAGGAACGACTCATATCCAGATCCCAGTGTAAATGAGCAGGGAATGTTCACACAAGATCCACTCAGAGCCTTTATATTCTGAGGCATCAGAGCTGCAAAGTCGAGGCACAGAACACCTGAAATACACACAGCAAAATATTAGACTGGGTGTTAGGTTATTTTCAACTTCACTAGGGTGTTGTTTTTTCCTACAAACCGCAAAAAAATATGCTGGCTAGTTATTTAGCGATGTGCAGAATAATCTGGCTAGCATTTTGGGGGGATGTAGCAATACTAGTAGACATGGATTGTATGAACTATCCTTTTAAAGGCCCCGTGCAAATGTTTTTATCTCAATATTTAAAAAAATCTGGGTAACATTAAAGCAACTTCCTGTAATAGTTTTTAAAAATGTTTATTTATTTATTTATTTCTCAAGCAAGAATTGTGTTAGGAATGTCTGGGAGTGGGGAAGGGCACATAATGGTGCATTAACCACAGTGTGGCTCAATCCACCTGAGCAGAGAAGGGATATGTAACCTTAAAACTAAGTTATTGGCAGAGAGGTTTGAAACGCTCTTTGTATTTGTCTATTAACTTTACCCCCCTGGTGAACTGCACCCATGCACAACCTGCTGATTAGAAGGTCCTGTATTTCAACCAGCCACTATCGGGAAATAACACCGATCACATTATTACAGTGTTAGTTTCATCAGCTGTTGTATAAATATGATACTAAACACAGGAAAAACTGAATGTTGACTGCACTGGGCTTTTAATAAGGATCAGAACACTAATCATGTTTCCATCCAGTTTTTATGCGAGTAAAGTCATACCGTATAACAACTAAGAATCATGATGGCAGAAGCTAGGTTTACATCCAATTGACGACAGATTTTCATGCGAATATTATAAAATCCGATAAAGACAATATATGCATTTTACCACCATTGGTGTTTCCACCAAACGGAGTAGTTGGGGATAAAAATCAGTGCATGATGACATAGTGCACACAAAATGTACATTTTCGCTTAAATTTCCATGTACCAAATCTAAATCTAAAGTTCATAGTGTTTCCATCGCATTTCAGCTCATATTTTCTTCATGCAGACTTTTAAATATTCACATGAAAATCTGTCACCAATTGGATGAGAACCTAGCTACAGATAACCTATCAAATGTAAATGGTTAAGTGCAATGGGAGATGCTAGAAAGCAGTGCATCAGACCCAGCCTTTCCCACAGCAACCCACCTTGCAGCAGACCACCAATGAGGATGAGTCTTTCAGCTCCTGTGATGTGCATGATTCTCTGTATCAGAAAGGGCCAGATGACCTGCTTTTTAACACTGTCTGGACAGACAGACATACAAGTTCAGTACAGAGGCAGCAGACACACTTCATTACATTGTCTTAATTTTTTTTAAACATGAAACCAACAGTGAAAATAACTTTGAAATAAAGTCAAACACATCAAAATGTTGACATTTTTCTTTTGATTTGTCATTAATAGAATGATTCCATATAGATTCTGATTGTAGGGAACTGAAACAGCATTGACCCTATTCTCCACAAGACAGTCTGAGTTTTCTTGCTTTTTAATTGGACATGTTGGCTACACTACAAACATTTGTATCATGATGAGATTTGAATCATAGTAATATGAACATATTTCTCACATAAATATAGAATGAAAAAATATGTTATTTCATTATACCTTGAAGCCAATGAAGCTGTGTTGATTCTGAGTAAGTTTAAATAAATAAATGAAGCATAATGAAGTCAAACAGGTTCATATTTTGGGTGTAGATTCATTTCCATTGAAAATACTGACCAATACAAAATGAATGAAGCGTCCAAAGATGTGAGCTGATACGGTTGATATTTGTGTTCATCTAGATGTATCCTACGCCTGACCCACTAAAGATAATGTAGTATTGTTGAACTTGACAATATCTACAATTCGATTTTAATTAGATGCTATCAATATCTGAAATGTGTTCCCAAATCCAACTCATCCGAAAATAGGGACACATGTACATAAACTTTCAAATGCTTCTCCACATTACAAAATTGGGACAGTCACATGAATTACCATAACAGAAATAGTACAAACAGAAATAGTGTCTTTGACCTCTTACCAGTATTCACGCGATGGTCATCTGTTCAAATCCAACGCACAATTCAGGCTATATAAATGCCACCTGATGTGGTGTCTGTTGTCTAGCTGCCTGGCACTGCAGACATTCAGAAGAAGTGGCACTGCTGTTTGCAAGACACAGAATTTTCCTTCGTTGAATAAGCGTCAACCCACAAGTGATAGCCTCCATCTGTAGTATCAAATGATCATCAGATTTTCTTTTCAATCACAGTTACTAGTGAAATATATCAAGCTTCACAAGGAAGGCAACATCCTCTGATTCCAGATGAAATACAAGCAGACATATAATCCAGTGACCTGTAAATTACACAGAAAGCTACAGCCCCTTGCAATATTTCTCTTTATTTCTCTTGTTTAAACATGTTTTATTTTAAAGGAATACAGCCAACAGTAATTCATCCAGAGATTTAAATCCACAAATGTAATCATGTAGTTTCAAGTCTATTTTCACAGCGAGTTCCAGTTTAATGGGGCAATAACTGCTCAAGACATCTGTGGCTGAAGGAAATTACACGTTTGACCTGTTGCATAACTTGTTACTTTCCATAGTTACGACTCAATGGGCCACCATTCAAATCAGAAGTAAAAGCAAACTTTAATGTGGATATCCTAAACGTACAATTCAAAGGGCTTAGAAAGAGAGAAATTACATGAAGAAATTAATAAAAAGTCTCTGATGATGAATTTGTGTTAATGTTACTCTACACAATATATTAACCCTTCGGTGTTGAGGAGATAATATACATTATATATATACAATATACATAATATATAATATAATATAATATACATACACATACATATATATATATATATATATATATATATATATATATATATAGTAACTATCAAAAGTTTGGACACACCTACTCATTCAAGAGTTTTTCTTTATTTTTACTATTTTCTACAATGTAGAATAATAGTGAAGACATCAAAACTATGAAATAACACATAGAATCATATAGTAACCAAACAAAGTGTTAAACAAATCAAAATACATGGAAATGCAATTTCCAAGAACATGACTGTCGTTGAATAATAGCCATTTAGCTGGCAGGTATCTTCACTGACATTATCAATCTCTCCCTGACCAGTCTGTAATACCTACAAGAACGCCAAGGTAACCTGTCTAAATGATTATCGCCCTATAGCACTCACATTTGTAGTCATGAAATGCTTTCAAAGGCTTGTCATGGCTCACATCAACACCATTATCCCATAACCATGGACACACTCCAATTCACATACTGCATTAACAGATTTGTGCATGGGGGCATTGTCATACTGAAGCAAGAAAGGGCCTTCCCCAAACTGTTGCCACAAAGTTGAACAGAATCGTCTAGATTGGCATTGTATGCTGTAGCTTTACGATTTCCCTTCAATGCAACTAAGGGGCCTAGCCCGAACCATGAAAAACAGCCCCAGACCATTATTCCTCCACCAAACTTTACATGTGGCACTATGCAATGGGTCATGTAGCATTCTCCTGGCTTATGCTAAACCCAGATTCGTCCGTCGGACTGCCAGATGATGAAGCTTGATTCATCACTCCAGAGAATGCGTTTCCACGCCGAGCTTTACACCACTTCAGCCAACACTTGGCATTGAGCATGGTGATATTAGACTTGTGTGCTGCTGCTCAGCCATGGAAACCCGACAAACAGTTATTGTGCTCACGTTGCTTCCAGAGGTAGTTTGGAACTTGATAGTGAGTGTTGCAACCAAGGACAAACGTTTTTACATGCTACGTGCTTCAGCACTCTGCCGTCCCGTTCTGTGAGCTAGTGTGGCCTACCACCTTGTGGCTGAGCCGTTGTTGCTCCTAGATGTTTCCACTTCACAAAATAACAGCACTTACAGTTGACCAGGGCGAGTTAGAACAGAATTCACGCGGGGAGGGTAAAGCAAAGGCGAGGGTCATGTGAAAATATTTTTAGGTTCCTAATGACATCCCGTCTGCCCCAATCATTTTTTTACGGTCCCTTACTGTCTTGTGTGCATACGGTTTACATACATTTTACATACGGTTTGTCCCGGGAACCAAACCCACTATCCTGGTGCCCTGCTGTACCAACTGAGCTGCATAGGACCACAAGTGAAGAACTATCTAGTACAATTAACCATCATCATCCTAATCATCATCAAGAAATGAATGAATGTGATATGATTACAAAATGAATATACAAGTGTGCAATAAAATCAAATATAGATGAACTGAAAGAGACAAAGGGTGGAAATGGACGGTAAAACCAACATTTTGGGAGATGACAAAGTGAAATGCTTGATTTAAGCTTGTTATTTACATGTATCTGATAGATTAAAACAATTCTGATGAGGTCGACGACCACGTTCCCTGTATTCACGTCTCTCAGGTAGAGCCGAAACCGTGAATCCAGAGTTACGCTCATGGTGTTACTGCCTCTGTCCCCTCTGCAGCGTTCACATATCACTACCACTGGTCTCTCTGTGTGCTTCTCTGCTGCCACACTCTTTCCTCTGACATACATCACAAACACATGCATGTTCGCACACACACACACACACACACACACACACACACACACACACACACACACACACACACACACACACACACACACACACACACACACACACACACACACACACACACACACACACACACACATATATGTTATGTGTGGTCAAATAAATGTTACTTGTATACACAATTCCAAAGGTGCTAGAATTGCAGGGATTTGTTTTTGCATGCAAATCACTAATACTAGCCTAAAGAGTGCCCTCACCTGTATGACCTCATAAGTAGAGGTCACGTTTGAGATCTGTAGTGTGGCGTATGTGTCACCTACTGCCTGTTAGCAGACATGGGGACATGTCACACAGTAAGTGCCTCACATAATAAAGTATTTATTAGCAAAAGCACAATAAAAAGAAATCACAAGATGATTACCATGTTATTTCCAGGTAATTACAATTAGTGACCTATTACTGTCTTCATAACTTGTAACACAAAAAGAAATGACCAAGTATTATTATGTATTTTCTAGGTAATTCCAAAGTATTTTCTGTACTGTGAGATATAGTGCTACCGACCTACCTTAAAGTCTCTGGATAATCTGATCGTGAATAGAGATGGAGACAAAGATTAGATCGGAAATATTGAAAGTGTCGATTGCTAAACGACAGTGGGCACAACTGGAGTCACATGTGCAAAACTCTAACTACATTCTGCACTACCAACAGTCACCTGAGCTAAACAGTTCACATCACCTGCAAAACTCATTCCAAGCAACACAACTCTTAACACATGGCTCAAAACACGCTCAGTGCAGCCAAACACTATGCACAACCCTCACTGAGATAACACACACTGTCACTCAGAACACACTGAGAGTAAAAACACTAGCATCAAACACCAATACAGAAAATACAAACTTTTCATCTTTACAGTTTGAAAAATTTCAGTGACTTCATACAAAGTAATATTTTCTTCAAAGAAAAGAGTGACATTCTTTCACATGATTTATAAAATTTTTTAGAACATAACAATTCTTTAAGGTAACTGAAAATTAGCAGTTTGCTTCAATAGTCTGTAGTAATTTATGGAATTACAGTAATGAGAAAAAAAGGTAGAAACTAAAAGTACATACTGTAATTCAAACAAATAATTGAGGGGCTAATCCTGCCTCTCTCTAGCATCAGGCCACAGGTTTTCTTCAACATCACATCTAATGTTTTCTCTTGCCATGCACCTGGGGAAGAACCTTCTGGAGTGCCTTATCCATCCCTGGCAGTCCTCTGGACTCGTGTCCTCACATCCGGCACGCATGGCTTCCAAAAGAGACATTTGGTCATGTGGGTGGTGACCAAACACTTTCCACCTCCAGGCAGAGAAAAACTCCTCTATTGGGTTGAGGAAGGGTGAATATGCAGGCAGGTACAAAACCATAAATCTGTGATGTGCTGCAAACCAATCTGTGACAGCTGCAGAGTGGTGAAAAGCAACGTTATCGCAAACTATGACAAAAACTTGGGGGTTTCTTACTGGCTCCCCTGTTCTGCTGGCACTAGCTGAGCATAGAGCTGTTCTAGGAAAGCTATAAGCCTTTCTGTGTTGTATGGGCCAATGAGTGGTGTGTTGAGAAGCAAACCATCATTGGCCATTGCAGCACACATGGTGATATTTCCCCCCCTTTGGCCTGGAACCTCCACAGTGGCCCTTTGACCTATAACATTCCTTCCTCTGCGCCGTGTTTTGGCAAGGTTAAATCCAGCTTCATCGATAAATACAAATGAATGTGGTCTTTCCAGTGCTTCCACCTCCATTACTCTCTGAAAAACAGTAAGTGCACAGTTTTACTGTAGAAATGCTAGTGTTTTTTTTACTGTAAATATTTTGTATAGCTGTGTACGTAACCTCAGACGTCTTACCTGGACATATTGGTATCTTTGCTCTTTTACCCGTTCACTGTTTCTCTCGAACGGTACAGTGTATAACTGTTTCATTGTAACTTGGTGTTTCTTTAGGACTCGAGCAATAGTTGTTGTGCTGACAGAATTAACATTTTCAAATATATCATTATCAGCCAGCACTCTATCTTGAATCTCCCGCAGTTTTATTGCATTGTTGACAACAACCATGTCAACAATAGCATTTTCCTGCGCATCTGAAAATATTTTTCCTCTTCCCCCTGTTGGGGGCAGCCTTTGGGTCCTGTTGTAAAAATATATTTTACAGTCAAACTTACTGTAATATATATCTGTGTAAATATTCTATAATTGCAATACAAAATAGATTCCTGTAATGTTTTCATTTACTGTAAGGATGTAACTCTCACCTGTTTGCATGATGGAAAATTCGCATTACAGATGCCACTGTGGATCTTTGCAGATTGGGTTGCACCCTCAACCCTGCCTCTCTCAATGAGAGACCATGGTTCACGACATGGTCTATAAGTGTAGCCCTTATTTCATCTGAAATAACAGCTCTTTGTCTTCTTTGTCTTCCTCCACGCATCCGCCCTCTCCCTGCCACCCTTCTCCCTCCACGAACCCATCTTCCTTGTTCCATTTCCAAAATGAGTCTTTCTGAGCTCTACCTATATATACTGTAATATGTGTGTGTGTGTTCACTAACAAGTCTAAAACAAGACACCTGCTTAGCCTTTCAGCTGAAATTGCAATCAGCAGTGTTTGAAAGGCACAAGGCTGAAATCTATTCCGTTTTGAATGTGTGGGTCACAGTTTTGACAGCAGTGTGTTAGCATTTGAACAAAGTGCTGTAAATCCACAGTGTTGTGCAGGTTGTGGTTAAAGTCATGGGATAAGTGTGTAGAGTTTTGAAAACTGTGTTCAAGCAATGAAAAACGAACTAGAGTTTGGTCCACATGAACTGCTGCTGTGCAGACTGTAGTTAGAGTTTTGCACATGTGACTCCAGTTGTGTCCACTGTCGTTTAGCAATCGAAAAAAACTGTAATCTCTCATTGACAGACTACCAATAACCAAATGACGCTAGATTTAAATTCTGGGTTAACCAAGATTATGTGAAAGACTATTTCTGAAGAATGTCCTTGAAAGAATGAAATACAAGATTCTACTTTGCTTAGCAATTACAGTATATCCATTTTACCTGATATATTTATAGACTCCGAAGATGACTGTTAGAATCCACAGGACAAAGACCACTCCACAGATTATGGATGGAACTGATGTTTGTGCTACAAGACATGTTTGAGTTACTTTGTTAGTTACCAAATCCACTTTCTCTATACTTTTTGTATGTTTACCAATAGTCTTTATAACAAATGATATCCTGTTAATAGCATAATCGTTAAATTGTAGAATTGCTTAAAATGTCATTAATTTCATCTTCATTAATTGAATTGGTTAATTATACACAACAATCTGTTAAATCTATGATGGAAATGAAGCACAATTTCATTGTTACAGCAGTAGGCCTACCTGTAGTTGTGGAGGGGCAATGGTGGAAATACACAAAGATGTTGGACCTATCTTTGCCATAGCTATTTTGTGCTTCACAGCAGAACAGTCCACTCTCGCTGATATCCTGCAGAACCAGAGATGGAGATCTAGACTCCGTTGGGACCATCTTGCTCTCATTGACTCTGTACCAGGTGTAGGTCTTCACTGGTGGGTTGGCATTGCTGCTGCAGGTCAGGGTCAAAGAGCTGCCCCTACTACTGAACCAGAGGGACTGACTGACACTGAGGTGTTCTTGGGAGGGGCTGGGGGAAAGAAACAATAGATATTGTATGTCAAGATTCAATTTAGTGTGTGTTATGATACTGTCTATAGTTGAAACTATTGTTAATATTTGGTTTCATTGTGTACATACACATTCTATCTAGTTGAATGACAGATGAGTTCTCGGTTCCATGGTCATTGATGGCTTCACAGTAGAAATAACTGTCATCTGCTGGTATCTGGACAGTTAGCATTCTGCTAGCCCTCACTGTTGAAACCTGCTCTCCAATAACACTGTACCAGTTGTAGCGCCCCACTGCTGGGTTAGCATTGCTGCTGCAAGTCAGAGTCACAGAGCTGCCCTCTACCACTGAATCAGAGGGACTGACTGACACTGAGGTGTTCTTGGGAGAGTCTGAGGGAGAGTGCACAGAAAGTTGTCAAATTCTATAGAAATAATTAACTTACCATACATGAATCAAACCTACCATGGATGAATCAACTTACAAAGAACAGCGACTGTCAGATCAGTTTTGGATGATTTATCACTCTTGCCAGCTTGTCGTTTGTACAGCGCAGTGCAGGAGATCTTCTCTCCATGGTGGACATGTGAAGCGGTAAAGTTCAGGATAGAAGTTATGACTCGATTCGGAGTCACCTGCAAATCCTCCACACTGTCACTCAGTGTGGGGGTCCATGTCAGAGTTGGAGGGAGTGAGGGACAGGGTGCTGCAGCAGAGCAGATCAGACTCACTGAGGTCCCCTCCATCACATTTACTGTTGCTGGACTTAGAGTGGGTTTGGATGGATTTTCTGAGGGAGTAAAAAACAACAACTTTTATTACATGAGCAGTGCATTAAATACAGCAGGGTTCAAACCTGCAACTTAAAAAGAACACAACACACACAACACAAAACTAGCATATTCTAATGATACCCTACCTTTTGCATAAATTGTGACAAGTTCTGGAAAATTATATTTCAGATAATTGTCACATTCAATTCTAAATGAAAAGTAGTCATTGAGATAAGATGTGAGGTCATTCAGGATTGTGGTACATTCCTTCTGCTGCATGTTCCCAGTTAGATTCCCTTGAATGGTGTTTAAGCCTGTTCCTGTGAGACTAGAATCAAACACCTGTACTCCTGTCCACCCTTTCCTCCATATTCCTTTACATGAAGCTGTGAGGAACGACTCATATCCAGATCCCAGTGTAAATGAGCAGGGAATGTTCACACAAGATCCACTCAGAGCCTCTATATTCTGAGGCATCAGAGCTGCAAAGTCGAGGCACAGAACACCTGAAATAAACACAGCAAAATATTAGACTGGGTGTTAGGTTATTTTCAACTTCACTAGGGTGTTGTTTTTTCCTACAAACCGCAAAAAATATGCTGGCTAGTTATTTAGCGATGTGCAGAATAATCTGTAGCAATACTAGTAGACATGGATTGTATGAACTATCCTTTTAAAGGCCCCGTGCAAATGTTTTTATCTCAATATTTAAAAAAATCTGGGTAACATTAAAGCAACTTCCTGTAATAGTTTAAAAAAAAATGTTTATTTATTTCTCAAGCAAGAATTGTGTTAGGACTGTCTGGGAGTGGGGAAGGGCACATAATGGTGCATTAACCACAGTGTGGCTCAATCCACCTGAGCAGAGAAGGGATATGTAACCTTAAAACTAAGTTATTGGCAGAGAGGTTTGAAACGCTCTTTGTATTTGTCTATTAACTTTACCCCCTGGTGAACTGCACCCATGCACAACCTAATTTTGCACGCCCAATTTTTCAGTTTTTGATTTGTTAAAAAAGTTTGAAATATCCAATAAATGTCATTCCACTTCATGATTGTGTCCCACTTGTTGTTGATTCTTCACAAAAAAATACAGTTTTATATCTTTTTGTTTGAAGCCTGAAATGTGGCAAAAGGTCGCAAAGTTCAAGGGGGCCGAATACTTTCGCAAGGCACTGTATCTTCACTGACATTATCAATCTCTCCCTGACCAGTCTGTAATACCTACAAGAACGCCAAGGTAACCTGTCTAAATGATTATCGCCCTATAGCACTCACATTTGTAGTCATGAAATGCTTTCAAAGGCTTGTCATGGCTCACATCAACACCATTATCCGAGAACCATGGACACACTCCAATTTGCATACTGCATTAACAGATTTGTGCACAGGGGCATTGTCATACTGAAGCAGGAAAGGGCCTTCCCCAAACTGTTACCACAAAGTTGAACAGAATCGTCTAGATTGGCATTGTATGCTGTAGCTTTACGATTCCCCTTCAATGCAACTAAGGGGCCTAGCCCGAACTATGAAAAACAGCCCCAAACCATTATTCCTCCACCAAACTTTACATGTGGTACTATGTAATGGGTCATGTAGCATTCTCCTGGCTTATGCTAAACCCAGATTCGTCCGTCGGACTGCCAGATGATAAAGCTTGATTCATCACTCCAGAGAATGCGTTTCCACGCCGATCTTTACACCACTTCAGCCAACACTTGGCTTTGCGCATTGTGATATTAGACTTGTGAGCTGCTGCTCAGCCATGGAAACCCGACAAACAGTTATTGTGCTCACGTTGCTTCCAGAGGTAGTTTGGAACTTGATAGTGAGTGTTGCAACCAAGGACAAACGTTTTTTACATGCTACGTGCTTCAGCACTCTGCCGTCCCGTTCTGTGAGCTAGTGTGGCCTACCACCTTGTGGCTGAGCCGTTGTTGCTCCTAGATGTTTCCACTTCACAAAATAACAGCACTTACAGTTGACCAGGGCGAGTTAGAACAGAATTCACGCGGGGAGGGTAAAGCAAAGGGGAGGGTCATGTGAAAATATTTTTTAGGTTCTTAATGACATCCCGTCTCCCCCAATATTTTTTTTACGGTCCCTTACTGTCTTGTGTGCATACGGTTTACATACATTTTGCATACGTTTTTTCCCAGGAACCAAACCCACTATCCTGGTGCCATGCTGTACCAACTGAGCTGCATAGGACCACAAGTGAAGAACTATCTAGTACAATTAACCATCATCATCCTAATCATCATCAAGAAATGAATATATGTGATATGATTACAAAATGAATATAGAAATGTGCAATAAAATCTGAAATACAGATGAACTGAAAGAGAGAGAAAGGGTGGAAATGGACGGTAAAACCAACATTTTTGGAGATGACAAAGTGAAATGCTTGATTTAAGCTTGTTATTTACATGTATCTGATAGATTAAAACAATTCTGATGAGGTCGACGACCACGTTCCCTGTATTCACGTCTCTCAGGTAGAGCCGAAACCGTGAATCCAGAGTTACGCTCATGGTGTTACTGCCTCTGTCCCCTCTGCAGCGTTCACATATCACTACCACTGGTCTCTCTGTGTGCTTCTCTGCTGCCATATTTTCCTCTGACACACACACACATGCACAAACACACACACACACACACACACACACACACACACAACGTTATATGGTTAAAGAAATATTCCTTGTATACACATTTCCAAAAGTGTGAAAACTATAGTGATTTTATGTATGCCAATGATCACAAATACTAGCCTAAAGAGTGCTCTCACCTGTATGACCTCATAACTAGAGGTCACTTTGGAGATGGCGTATGTATAATCTGCTGACCTGGCCCTTTGTTGCAATAAGTGCCTCACATAATACAATATTTAGAGCACAATGAAATCAAGAACATAAAGATTGTTTAACAATATTAAAATGGTTATTTCTAGGTAATTACAATAAATTACATATTACTGTCATTAAAACATGGACAAACAATTACCAGAAACAAACAATTATTACCATGTAATTTCTAGGTAATTCCAAAGTATTTCTGTACTGTTAACTACAGTGCTACCAACGTACCTTTAGTCCTCTGGATAATCTGCTAGTATATGAAACACATATATATATATTTATATACACATTTAAAAAGATTTCCATGAAATACAAGGTCTTAGGTAAGTACGTAATTTAATTTGACTTGGTATGTTTGTAGACTCTGAAGACTGCACTTAGAATCCACAGGACAGTGACCACTCCACATATTATGGATGGAACTGATGAATATGACAGGGAGATGTTTAAGTTACGTTGTTAGCTACCAAATCCACAGACACTGTAACTGATTTATACAGAGAATAGCATAATCGTTAAATGGTGATGGGGCGTAATATGCCATTCATATCACACCACATGCTAGGCTAGCTAATGCTATAGCAGCCCATTGGATTCCATGAAAATGCGACCTTTAGCATTGTGGTGAGTCGGACGTGTTGTCGAATCCAAATGAGTTGCTTTAGTATTCCTAAAGTTAGTGACACGAAATTAAGCACTCTTTTCTCTAACTTATTGATAATTTCTCCGACTTATTAATAAACCAGTTGCATCAACATGTGAACACCATAACGAGGCTCAACCACCAGAAATAAAAACACAGAACTGTTGAAAATAGTAATCATGTACCTTTAACACCAATATTGATGCTTTCAGAAAATGCAGGCGGAAGACTGTTGTCTTATTCAAGGTTGAGGTAATACTGGGATAGGTAGGAACGGGGATAAGGGAAGTTTAGGATAGTGGTGCAGTCCTTCTCAAGCAAGTCCCCAGCACAATCTTTAACACAGTCTCTAACACTGTATTCCCGAAACCTCTAGTCCATGTTCCTTTACATGGACGAGTGAGGAATGATTAACATGTAGACTCCAGTGTAAATCTGCATGGAATGAGCACACAAGACCCACTCAGAGCCTCTATAATTGGAGGCATCAACACTGCCACCTTTTGGTTTTGGCACAGAGCATCTGAAATAAACAGTTTAGACCGAAGAATGAACAGCAAAAAACACAGAAACATTATCTTTCGAAATTCAATGCTCTGTTATTTTTTTTATTTTTTTACATGAATGATTTAAAAGAGCTAAAGTGAAATCATGAGAAGGAATGATTATGGTTTTTGTCTAGAACTCAGGGAAACAGTAAGCCAAGTAGAAAAGAAAAACTAAATATTTAGTTACCACAAACTACGAGACAGTGGATTATGCAGTCAGACGGAACAGAGAAAATAGGCATTTAACGTCATAGCCGGTAGTAAGATTTAGCCGGTAGTAATTTGTGCAATAGACACCGGCTGGAATGTGGTTTTAACCAATCAGCATTCAGGATTAGACCCACCCGTTGTATAAAATGTTTTGTACAATCAGTGTACAGTATAATAACGTTTATACAACTGGTGGGTTTAATCCTGAATGTTGATTGATTAAAAACACATTCCAGCCAGGGTCTTTTCCACAAATTCCCACTAGATAAATCTATGATGTTAAAATGCCTATTTACTTGTTCCATCTGACTGCGCAATCCACTGTCTCATCAGCTCAACCAGGCAAGTTATACACTTGATCTCCACTATAAAAAGCATCTAGACATTGTCTAACATTTTTCTTGAGACTAACGTTTAAGTTTTCAACAGCAGAGATTTGTATAAACCTTGCTGTATGTCTCTCCGACATTTGCAACAGTGTTTCAATATTCAAATTCGATATCCAGCTGTCCCATAGTAATGAACGTGTAAGGGTCAGGAGTCAGGACGAGACAGATAGTGCAGGCAGCGTTTCTCAGCCAGTTGAAATCATTAACTCAGCTGGCATAATTTTTTATAGATGTATACAAAGAAATGTAAATTTAAAAAAGGTAAAACGAAACGAAGTGCAGCTAGTTTCCCGTCTTTACAGCTTCAGTTTGAAGTGATTGTGTTAGCTGTGTTGTTGGCTAGCCCCTCTGATCAACAGTGTCCTAACAACAGAACACATGTTCTACTGTATATCAGGCGAAATCGCTCCTCTTTAGCTCATTGTTATCGACGTATCCAAATAAAATGTCACTAGAACACAGCTTAAACAACTGAAAATACAGCTACTGTTGTTATTCTGTCTGCACTGTTTGTCGTGACTGTCAGTTAGCCATAGTTGGCTAGCAAGCAAGAACTTTGCCAGGTAGTATGGCAATGGAACATTTAGAACAAATGACTGGACCGAATCCATAGATACAGAACAAGAAGACTGAACGACTGGGTCGCGTCTCTAGGACCCGGACCGATAGAATGAACGACCAGCCGGCTCGGGTAGCAACCCTAGATTTGTGTCGGGACTATATCTTGAAATAGTATGAATAAAATCATCAAAATAATGTTTTAAATATAAATATGTCACCCTCTTCATCTTACAACAGCTGGGGGCAATACCATCCATTTGAAACGGTCAATACCATGGTTAATAGATCAGATTTAAAAATGTACAGTGGGGCAAAAAAGTATTTAGTCAGCCACCAATTGTGCAAGTTCTCCCACTTAAAAAGATGAGGCCTGTAATGTTCATCATAGGCACACTTCAACTATGACAGACAAAATGAGAAGAAAAAAATCCAGAAAATCACATTGTAGGACTTTTAATGAATTTATTTGCAAATTATGGTGGAAAATAAGTATTTGGTCACCTACAAACAAGCAAGATTTCTGGCTCTCACAGACATGTAACTTCTTTAAGAGGCTCCTCTGTCCTCCACTCGTTACCTGTATTAATGGCACCTGTTTGAACTTGTTATCAGTATAAAAGACACCTGTCCACAACCTCAAACAGTCACACTCCAAACTCCACTATGGCCAAGACCAAAGAGCTGTCAAAGGACACCAGAAACAAAATTGTAGACCTGCACCAGGCTGGCAAGACTGAATCTGCAATAGGTAAGCAGCTTGGTTTGAAGAAATCAACTGTGGGAGCAATTATTAGGAAATGGAAGACATACAAGACCACTGATAATCTCCCACGATCTGGGGCTCCACGCAAGATCTCACCCCGTGGGGTCAAAATTATCACAAGAACGGTGAGCAAAAATCCCAGAACCACGCGGGGGGACCTAGTGAATGACCTGCAGAGAGCTGGGACCAAAGTAAAAAAGCCTACCATCAGTAACACACTACCCCGCCAGGGACTCAAATCCTGCAGTGCCAGATGTGTCCCCCTGCTTAAACCAGTACATGCCCAGGCCCGTCTGAAGTTTGCTAGAGAGCATTTGGATGATCCAGAAGAAGATTGGGAGAATGTCATATGGTCAGATGAAACCAAAATAGAACTTTTTGGTAAAAACTCAACTCGTCGTGTTTGAAGGACAAAGAATGCTGAGTTGCATCCAAAGAACATCATACCTACTGTGAAGCATGGGGGTGGAAACATCATGCTCTGGGGCTGTTTTCTGCAAAGGGACCAGGACGACTGATCCGTGTAAAGGAAAGAATGAATGGGGCCATGTATCGTGAGATTTTGAGTGAAAACCTCCTTCCATCAGCAAGGGCATTGAAGATGAAACGTGGCTGGGTCTTTCAGCATGACAATGATCCGAAACACACCGCCCGGGCAACGAAGGAGTGGCTTCGTAAGAAGCATTTCAAGGTCCTGGAGTGGCCTAGCCAAAATACCAGCAACAGTGTGTGAAAACCTTGTGAAGCCTTACAGAAAACGTTTGACCTCTGTCATTGCCAACAAAGGGTACATAACAAAGTATTGAGATAAACTTTTGTTATTGACCAAATACTTATTTTCCACCATAATTTGCAAATAAATTCATTCAAAATCCTACAATGTGATTTTCTGGATTTTTTTTCTTCTCATTTTGTCTGTCATAGTTGAAGTGTACCTATGATGAAAATTACAGGCCTCTCTCATCTTTTTAAGTGGGAGAACTTGCACAATTGGTGGCTGACTAAATACTTTTTTGCCCCACTGTATATACAATTGTGGGTGCCAGTTTGTATAGCTCTATAGCTGTCTGGCAGGAAAGTAAAGTTAAAATACTAAAAATAAAAAGCATAATTAAAAAGTTGTTTTCAAGTAGACATTGAAGTACGCAAATCAGTAAGGGAAGGTTTTCACCAAAAGTGTATGAAAAACCTTTAATGATCATAATAATAATGACAATATTAATAATACATATTTATAAGCATATAGTATTTCTGTGTTGATATTGTAAAAAACAAACAACAAAAACAATCCATTTTAAGAACTGAACGATCGGTCAGTGTTTTGATTGACTCTGAACAGCCCTTTTGACAGATGATAAATATACCAATGTTCAATACAGACATACATGTACAGGTAACTGCCAAAAGAATGGAAACACTTGAGTTAATGAGGGATACAAAGTATGTTGAAAGCAGGTGCTTCCACACAGGTGTGGTCCCTGAGTTAATGAAACAATTGATATCCCATCATGCTTAGGGTCATGTATAAAAATGCTGAGCTGGCCATCATTTTGTCTATTATTTTGTCTCCCATGGCTATGCCACCATAAGATGAAAATGCCCCCCCATCCACAGGGCATGAGGGTCACTGAATGATTTGATGAGCATTAATACGATGTAAAGCCATATGCCGTGGCCAACTCAATCACCAGATCTCAAGCCAATTGAACACTTATGAGAGATTCTGGAGCGGAGCCTGAGGCAGCGTTTTCCACCATCAAACAAAACACAAAATTATCAAATTTCTTATGGAAGAATGATGTCGCATCCCCCCAATAGAATTCCAGACCATTGCAGAATCCATGCCAAGGTGCATTGAAGCTGTTCTTGCTCGTGGTGGCACAACGACCTATTAAGACACACTATGCTGGTGTTTCCATTATTTTGGCAGTTACCTGCATATTTCAATGGAAGCTGTAGTACTTCAATAATTTAATCTGGCCACAAGAGGGAGCTCAAACACAGCTGCTAGAGAGACACCAACCATAAAATCCTGATTTGAGACTAATAAAAAGACATCAGGTTTGTCTGTCAGTATATCATGGTTGGCACTGACTCTAAGATGTCAAATGGTTGCTCCAGCTTGCACTTCCACATCTTTATATTCCCATGGCCTTGTCCCTCCTCCAAATGTCTCTTGTTCCACACAGAACCTGTAACAGTCTGCCATGTCATCAAAGCTCCTAAGAAACTATCCAGAATCAAATGTCAGTTCCTTCAGGAAGAGCTTTCCTGAACGTTATGTTCTGCTCATCACTCCTCACCTCCACCACTCATGTGATGTAAAGTTCAGGCAGCAAAATTACAGTCTAGCTGGGTCCTACACGCATTGGAGGGTGGAGGTTGAAGATTGCAGTTTTCCCCACATAATGTAAACTGCTGAAACTGTAGCCAGGTTAGCCAGGTCAGCCAGGTGAATGGAGGTTCAATCCAAGGGGTAGGTCAGACAGACACAGGAAAGGGGACAGGTGTAAAGTCAAGGTCAGTAGCGGCTGTGCTCGTCTGTTGCTGTGACAATGACGTCCATCCAGATCCTCATGGCCTCGGCGCTGGGCGCCACCAGGAAGAAGAGGCGCTCGTACGTCTTCACACAGAACGTAAGGCTGGGCCGCGGAGACTGAGAGAGAGAGAGAGAGAGAGAGAGAGAGATGATAATTTTGGGGATTTGGTTTCAAGCATTGAATGCATGAATGAATCATCTCTTTAACAGTTGTGGTGATATCATGGGCACATTGTTCCCTCTCTATGGTGACAAAATACTGTATATGAGGACTCACTGAAGTGGCTGTGCGCAGGTGGTCATAGTAGACTTCCTCTATAGCCTGGAAGTAGATCACCCCCTTCAGCTTCCTCTCATCACAATCTAAAGGTAAACAATAGTCAATTTGAGGGAGAACGAGAGATACAAAGAGAGGGAGAGAGACAGACAGACACAAATCACATAGGCATTTAGTAGGGCTTTGGTCATTACATTTTGTCAGCTGGTTATTGTCATGCAAAAGACTGCCAGTCTCACAGTAATTGACCGGCAATTAACATAAACACGTTTAGCATCGCCAGGCCTCCACGCATACAAGCCGCTGACGTGAGGCCTTTGCAACATCTTCATTGAAAAAGGATTATAATAAATCAATTGAATATACACCATCACAATAAATCCATTTCAGAAGAACAGAATATGAGTTGGCCTACTGTAGGTTATCTGGCTATGCTCAATGTCATAGGCCAGGGATACTCAACTCTTATCCTACGAGGTCCAGAGCCTGCTGGTTTTCTGTTCTACCTGATAATGAATTGCACACACCTGGTGTCCCAGGTCTAAATCAGTCCCAATTAGAGGGGAACAATGAAAAAAGACAGTGGCACTGACTTGAGTTTAAGGGCCATGGGATTTAGGCTTGTTTATTGAGCTGACAGGATATGCTTCTAAGTCTTATGCCATTATTTTATATTATAAGATTTTATAGCAAGAAGAATATAATTGAACTTATCTGAATAAAATATAAATAATATTTTTCCCATTCCGGAGCGAGTGGGCATATGAAGTGGCTATGTTGAGCGTAAAAGTGATCATTGCGAAACAGGTCCAATATAATGCTAGATTCAGAGTTTTGCAACTTTAGTTGGGAAGCACAGCCACAGGCCGCACAATGACACAAGCCTACCAGACGAGCTAAATAACTTCTATGCTTGCTTCGAGGCAAGTAACACTGAATCATGCATGAGAGAATCAGCTGTTCCGGACGACTGTGTGATCACGCTCTACGTATCTGATGTGAGTAAGACAAAACAGGTCAATATTCACAAGGCCGCAGGGCCAGACGGATTACCAGGACGTGTACTCCAAGCATGCACTGGCCAACTGGCAAGTGTCTTCACTGACATTTTCAACCTTTCCCTGTCTGAGTCTGTAACACCAACATTTTTCAAGCAAATCACCATACTGCCTGTGCCCAAGAACACTAAGGTAACCTGCCTAAATGACTACCGACCCATAACACTCACGTCTGTAGCCATGAAGTGCTTTGAAAGGCTGGTCATGGCTCACATCAACATCCTTATCCCAGAAACCCTAGACCCACCCAAATTTGCATACCACCCCAACAGATCCACAGATGATGCAATATCTATTGCACTCCACACTGCCCTTTCACACCTGGACAAAAGGAACACCTATGTGAGAATGCTATTAATTGACTACAGCTCAGCGTTTCATCACCATAGTGCCCTCAAAGCTTATCACTAAGCTAAGGACCCTGGGACTAAACACCTCCCTCTGCAACTGGATCCTGGACTTCCTGACGGGCCACCCTAAGGTAAGGGTAGGTAACACATCTGCCACGCTGATCATCAACATGGGGGCCCCTCAGGGGTGCGTGCTCAGCCCCCCTGACTGCATGGCCAGGCATGACTCCAACACCATCATTACGTTTGCCGATGACACAATAGTGGTAGGCCTGATCACCGACAACGACGATAGGGAGGAGATCAGAGACCTGGCCGTGTGGTGCCAGGGCAACAACCTCTCCCTCAACGTGATCAAGCCAAAGGAGATGATTGTGGACTACATGAAAAGGAGGACAGAGCACACCCTCATTCTCATCAACGGGGCTGTAGTGGAGTGGGTTGAGAGCCTCAAGTTCCTTGGTGTCCACATCACTAACATTGTCAAAGCACGCCAAGACAGTTGTGAAGATGGCACGGCAATATATTTTCCCCCTCAGGAGACTGAAAAAAATTGGCATGGGTCCCCAGATCCTCAAAAAGTTCTACAGCTGCACCATCGAGAGGATCCTGACCAGTTGCATCACTGCCTGGTATGTTAACTGCTCGGCATCTGGCCGTAAGGCGCTACAGAGGGTAGTGCATACTGCCCAGTACATCACTGGGGCCAAGCTTCCTGCCATCTAGGACCTATATACTAGGCGGTGTCAGAGGAAAGACCAAACATTTTTCAAAGACACCAGTCAATCAAGTCATAGACTGTTTTCTCTGCTACCGCACAGCAAGCGGTACCGGAGCACCAAGTCTAGGACCAAAAGGCTCCTTAACAGCTTCTACCCCCAAGCCATAAAACTGCTGAACAATTAACCAAATGGCCACCAGATTATTTACATTGACAGACCCCCCGTCCATTTGTTTTTTACACTGCTGCTACTCGCTGTTTATTCTCTATGCATAGTCACTTCACCTCTACCTACATGTACAAATTACCTCGACTAACCTGTAACCCCGCACATTGACTTGGTACCGTTATACCCTGTAATATTGCCTCCTTATTGTTATTTTATAGTGTTACTTTTTATTATTTTTTACTTTAGTTAATTTGGTAAATATTTTCTTAACTCTTTCTTGAACTGCACTGTTGGTTACGGGCTTGTAAGTAAGCATTTCACGGTAAGGTCTACACAATTTGTATTCGTCGCATGTGAAAAAGAAAGTTTGATTTGATATCGATGCATAAACTATAATATGGATGTTTTGAACTAATCCTCACCTTAGAAAGCTGTCCATTTCCTTGTTAGGTTTGGAAAGAACAACTACAATGATCATGTTTTACACTGTTTCAACCTGCTGTTGAACTTCCTTCTTCAAATTGATCATCACAGTGAGGTTAGTTTTAAAAGCATGATGCTGTTTTGATGATAAGTGTTTGATGTGATTTTCGATGGCATTTGCCATGATGTCAGAGTGGTTAGAGGGACAATAGAGCCCTGAGTATCAGGCTGTTAGGACCTGATGGTCATTAGCAAGTTGGGTACTACCAAAGCATGTGCAGAGTGCATAACAGGAGATTACCGTGACTCAACGGTCAGGTGGAATTTTACTGCGGTCATGACTCATGACTGCCGGTGTGGCGGTAATAGGGTCACCGCAACAGCCCTAGCATTTAGGCTTATACACACCAACAACCAACACACACACAGTCTCTCTCTCTCAGCCCCCTCACCTGTGTAGTAGGCTAGCCGCCTGTGGTCCATATCGAAGAGGAACCACCTCCTCCTCCAGGTCTTGACCCGCCCGCCTCGCTTGGTCAAGAAGCCGGCACAGCGGCGCGGGGACATACGCAGGCCCATGCACCCCGCCACCCCGTGACCCAGCGACTCCACGTGGGCCCGCAGGTCAAAGTTCGCAGAGAGGAAGAGAGGTAGCGAGCGCTGAGAAGAATAATGAGTATAATGTATATCATGTCACAATAGACATGTCAAATGAAACAGGTCAACATCACAAGGTTAGTGAGAAGGAGACAGAAAGAAAGACAGATTGAGAGAGTAATACGCAGGGGAAAAGGAGAGGTTGGAGAAAGGATGTATAACGCTATGGAGCACACAGACAGACAGACAGACAGACAGACAATACAGACAGCCAGTGCAACCAGACAGACAGACAGTACAGCCAGACAGAAAGACAGAGCAGCCAGACAGACATACCTCAGGGGAGCTGGGGACAGGACTGGTGGTTTTGGGCTTCTCCTCTGGGTCAGGGACTAGCCTGCTCTGGGACTTTACTGGTTCTGCTGCTCCTCGGCCCTCCAGCTCTCTCTGCCTCCTCTCCTCCACCACCACCACCTGCCTCCTTTCCTCCTGGATCAACACACAGGCTCCATCTCAATGATCCGTTCTGTGCATCCTATCTCCTCGTGTCCTTATCAATCATATTGGAGGAGAAGGTGACTCCCTTCAAAGACCATCAATTAGTTTTTCTTTTTAGAAAGAGGCATACTTTTATTGACAACAGGGGGATAAGATGAAGTACAATATCTAGGCTGAGGCATACTACGTATTTATTTGGACAGTAAAGCTAAAACTTCATTTGTCTCTATACTCCAGTATTTTGGGATTTGAGATTATATTTTTATATGAGGCGACAGTACAGATTTGAGGGTATTTTCATTCAATTTACCATTTAGAAATGAAAGCACTCTATGTATCTAGCCCCCCCATTTGAAGGTGTCATAAGTATTTGGACAAATTCCCTTAAAAGGTTGGCATGTTTTGGGGGTATGATCCTTGTGCACCTAACTTTCTCATTCATGATTCTCCGTAATCATGGTAGCATCCACATTAATGTAGAAGTGTTCAGAAACATATTCTATTCTTATTTACAGTAAAAGTGAGTCCAAAATGACACCATTCTAATGAGCACAACATAATCTGAAACGTAACCAAAACAAACTGCAAATGCATCCAACATGTTTGTAGAGTCACAATCTTGATGTAGTCATTGTGTGCTAGGAATATTGGACCAAATACTCAACTTTTGACTACATTTAATACACTATAAGTGAATTTGTCAAGACACTTACGACACCTTAAAAATGGGGACACTAGACAAATAAAGTGCAGTCAATTCTAAACGGTAAAACAGATATGTATGAAAATACTCTAAAATAAAAGGTGAAATTCTGTACTGACGCCTCATATAAAACAAGTTTTGAGCTTCTAATAAATACATAGGAGAGTATGTTCGTTTTCTATGAAGTGTTCTTCTATTTCACAGTGTTTTTACTTCTGGTGGTCATGTTAATTATCTACGGTAATCAGTAAGTGGTCACACAACAGGTTTGTGTTCATTATTGAGCAACAAACAGAAGAAAACTGACTGAAACAAGGAGGGACTACCTGAA
The DNA here is from genome assembly GCF_018296145.1 of Oncorhynchus tshawytscha. Classification (NCBI taxonomy): domain Eukaryota; kingdom Metazoa; phylum Chordata; class Actinopteri; order Salmoniformes; family Salmonidae; genus Oncorhynchus; species Oncorhynchus tshawytscha. The sequence continues at coordinate 21,951,470 of NC_056431.1, forward strand.
TTAACTGTCCAATAATAAACAACTTGTTTTATTTGATTTTATACCCCCTTTTTCTTGTGGTATCCAATTGTTAGTAGTTACTATCTTGTCTCATCGCTACAACTCCTGTACGGGCTCGGGAGAGACGAAGGTCGAAAGCCATACGTCCTCTGAAACACAACCCAACCAAGCCGCACTGCTTCTTAACACAGCACCATCCAACCCGGAAGCCAGCCGCACTGCTTCTTAACACAGCACCATCCAACCCGGAAGCCAGCCGCACTGCTTCTTAACACAGCGTGCATCCAACCCGGAAACCAGCCGCACTGCTTCTTAACACAGCACCATCCAACCCGGAAACCAGCCGCACTGCTTCTTAACACAGCGTGCATCCAACCCGGAAACCAGCCGCACCAATGCGTTGGAGGAAACACCGTGCACCTGGCGACCTGGTTAGCGCGCACTGTGCCCGGCCTGTCACAGGAGTCGCTAGTGTGCGATGAGACAAGGACATCCCTACCGGCCAAAACCTTCCTAACCCGGACGACGCTAGGCCAATTGTGCGTCGCCCCATGGACCTCTCGGTCATGGCCCGGCTGCGACAGAGCCTGGGCTCGAACCCAGAGTCTCTGGTGGCACAGCGACACCCGGGAGGCCAACAAACTCTTTTTAAACGTTGTGTTACGGTGTGCCCTAATGAATATGACCTGGCACGTCTAAAGCTGTGTCTGAAGTGATTAGGGATATTAATGGTGGTGACTCACCCTCTCTTTGAGAAGCCTCTCTCTCTCCGCTTTGGCCTCCCTCAGTCTCCTCTCAATCTCCACCAGGTTTAAAAGTCCCAGATTTGGGCTGGAGGGAGAAGGAAAAATACATATTTCAGCAGAGTTACTGTCATTATTGTCGTCGGAGACGCAGACGTACAAGCATACGTACACATGCACACACAGACTGAGAGCAGCATTTATATTTCACTCACACACACCTAGAAAACGCACCTGACCAGTCTATCCCACTCCACCTCACATCAACTACATCTCCACTTTGACCCAATCACCCAATCAATCTTCCACAGACAACTCATCTCTTCCCATCTGACAGCCAATCAGATACCTCCTCTTATTCACAATCACACTAACGTGTTCTTTTAAACGTTGTGATTTTAGACGTTTTTTCCCCCTCCACTGACCTGGCAGCACGGGAGCTACTAGCACTGTTACAGGGGGTGAGGAGATCACTGCCATTGCTGGGCCCAGGTCTGTGCCCGTTGATGTGCCCGTTGCTGTGCCGGTGGGAGGGGAGAGGGGAAGTGAAGCGCTCTGGGCTCGGACTGTCGGGTACCATTCTCACCAGCCCTGTGAAAGAGATGGAGACAGAGAGAGAGAGAGAGAGAGAGAGAGAAAGAGGAAGGGACACAAAAACAGTACACATAGCATGTATTATATTATATAAGAGACAGGGTAAGGAGAGCATGAGAAAAGGGGAGAGAATGGAGAGAGCAGAGGAGAGAAAATAGAGGGAGAGAGAGGATGACAGCGCACACACACAAACACACACACAGTGGGTTAGAGAGAGAGATCGTGGAAATGGGGTATAGGCAGCAGCGGAGCAAACAAACAGAACAGAATTTCTAAAGAACAGCCATAGACTAGTAGCCCCACTGGCTCATCCAGTTCATACAGCTATATCCTGCTCACGGCATGGTAATAACACACAGCTACATCTGCTACTGACACGTCTTAAGCAGAGACTGAAAAGGCAGAGTGAGAGAAAGAGAGAGAAGCAGAGAGAGATGGAGAGAGAAAGACAGAGAGAGAGTGAGACAGAGAGTGAGACAGACAGAGAGAGAGAGAAGGAGAGAGGGAGAGAGAGAGAGAGAAAGAGAGAGAGATGGAGAGAGAAAGACAGAGAGAGAGTGAGACAGACAGAGAGAGAGAGAAGGAGAGAGGGAGAGAGAGAGAGAAAGAGAGAAGCAGAGAGAGATAGAGAGAGAGAAAGACAGAGAGAGAGAGAATGAGAGAGGGAGAGAGAGAGAAGGAGAGAGAGAGTGAGACAGAGAGAGAGAGAAGGAGAGAGGGAGAAAGAGAGAGAAGCAGAGAGAGAAAGACAGAGAGTGAGACAGACAGAGAGAGAGAGAATGAGAGAGGGAGACAGAGAAGCAGAGAGAGAGAGAGAGAGAGAGAGAGAGAAGAGAGAAGCAGAAGCAGAGAGAGAGAGAGATGGGGTAGAACTAAACAAATAGACAGACAGAGAGAGAATGAGAGAGAGAGAGAGAGAGAAGGAGAGAGAAGCAGAGAGAGAGAGAGAATGAGAGAGGGAGAGAGAGAGAAGGAGAGAGAAGCAGAGAGAAAGACAGAGAGAGAATGAGAGAGGGAGAGAGAGAGAAGGAGAGAGAAAGACAGAGAGAGAATGAGAGAGGGAGAGAGAAAGAAGGAGAGAGAAGCAGAGAGAGAGAGATGGGGTAGAACTAAACAAATAGACAGACAGAGAGAGAGAGAATGAGAGAGGGAGAGAGAGAGAAGGAGAGAGAAGCAGAGAGAGAGAGAGAATGAGAGAGGGAGAGAGAGAAGGAGACAAAGACAGAGAATGAGAGAGGGAGAGAGAGAAGGAGAGAGAAGCAGAGAGAGAATGAGAGAGGGAGAGAGAGAGAAGCAGAGAGAGAAAGACAGAGAGAGAGAGAGAATGAGAGAGGGAGAGAGAGAAGGAGAGAGAAGCAGAGAGAGAGAGAGAGAAGGAGAGAGAAGCAGAGAGAGAGAGAGATGGGGTAGAACTAAACAAATAGACAGACAAAGACAGAGGATCAAATAGAAAGAGAAAGCAAATATCTAAAAATGCTCTGAGGTAAAGCAAATAAAAAAGACAAAGGAATTCATAATTAAACACCCATCATAGCTCACCTTGCGCCGAGATTGGCCTATCGGCGAGCTTATTGTTGCGGTGCGTGCTCCGTCTCCGGGGTAAACTGGCAGATTCTTTGGCTTTTTCCTGAAGTTAGGGAATAACACTGTGAGTTTGTGTTTCAGTACATTACTGGGAGTAAAAAAACAAGTGAATCAAATCAGTGTTTATGTACAGTATGTGTCACATACAACTGGAAACCATGACCCGTGTCAGTGGTAACGGCCCGGCAACACACCTGAGGTGATTTGTGAATGGTCAGCGGCGAGAGTGACATCATGCAAGGGACCGAGCTGGGGATGTTGGACCAATCAGCGAGTGGCTTCTTCTCTTTCAAGACCTGATAAGAGATGGGAGTATGACCGTTATATAACCGGTTATGGCATAAACTCAGCCGTGAAGAGGAGAGTGAAAAATTAGACAAGTGAATGTTGTTGTTATAACCTAGACATGTTAGTTAGGTAGGACAGGCCGTCAGTCATAAGACCTGGATGACCACACGACACACTAAGACGGTTGTGTCAACATTTAGCCATGACACATCATGAAATGACATAGTAGGAGTGTAACAGGTAGTAAAAGACATTCTACTCACTGAGAATGGAAAACGCAGGCCAGCTCTCAGGCACCACTGTAATGAGTTAAAAAATTATCTCCCTCTCACTATATCTCGGTTGCCCTCCCACCCCTTCTCCCTGACTCACAGACACATAAGCAATTCGGAAGCGGTATGCATTCTCTGTTAACCCGTCTCAGTCTCTCTCGTGTCTGGATGAGCAATGAAATCAATTTCTCTCTGCCAAAAACAGTTCCATGTCTTCTCATTAGTGACTCCTACCCATATGACTACCCTAGCATGTCATACAAAGTCATATTGTATTCAGACACAGTTGTACAGAAACACATTGTCTGTCCTTCCTTTCTCCCCCTATCTGCCACTCCCTTGTACACTCCCTCTCTCGTCCTACTATTAACTGACACACTTAGCCTGTATTAAATCCCATTTCTGATTAACGCAATCTAAAGACACTTGAAGCATGCATATTTGATTTGTCGTGTCTCTCCACTTACCGGTGTTGCAGCGACGCTTTTAAGTTCTCTCAGCTTATCTTCACTCATTCCCTCCTCTCTCTCCCTCACAGTCACCCTCCCCTGTTCTGCTTTTTCTTCCCTGTTTCTTCCTTCCCTCCCTCCCTCTCTTTCTTCAGTCATGCCTCTTTCTCTCTCTCACTCTCTAAGCTCAGTTGTGCTCTTTCCCTGTCTCTAACTAGTCTCCTCCCCCTTTTCAACTCCCCCTGTCATAATTCTAATCAAAGGCATGTCATTGGTTCAACAACAAACCATATCACTGTCCAAGCAGGGAGTTGACAAATCACACGCTTTGGCAATTCAGACAACCATTATGAATATTGAATAAAAACACTGGCAACAACAGACATTCTTATCTAGCTTCCAAGCACTTCATTTACATGTTACATTGTAGTCATTTAGCATACGCAGTTTGTGCATTCATCTTAAGATAGCTAGGTGGTACAACCACATATCACAGGCATAGAAAGTACATTTTTTTCCTCAATAAAGTAGCTATCAGTAGACCAGTAGGGTGACATTAGAGAACTTGGGAAGGTTGAAAACTAGGCGGGCTGCAGTGTTCTGGATAAGTTGCAGGGGTTTGATGGCACAAGCAGGGACAATCATTGAATGTATCATATTTATCATACTTGAACCACCGGGAATATACGACATCATCCTAATTTCCCTGACAAATAATCAATAAATTAAGTTAAAAGTTCTGACATTTGCTGATCATAAGCCTCTGTTCCCTTCATTACCCTTTGAGTGGTGTGGAGCAATTCTCTCCTCTCCTTCTTGAAGGCATTCATCTCTCTGTCCTTCTCTCGCTCCATCTCCTTCAACTGCTTCTCAAGCTGCTGGACTCGCTCCTGAAGAAAGCAATGAATAAAGAAAAGAAATCGAGAAATGAAACCCCAGACACTTCATATTAAACACCGAGTCCTTCTGTCTCCTGTCATTCATGTTCTGTACGTCCAGTGGCATGTTAGCCAGACGGTGTTGTTGTTAGCATTATAGAGTTGTTGTGTTAAATGTGCACAGCATCTTATCTGTTATGTCTCACGACTTGTGTCAATAGTCAGTTACTCTAGGTGTGTTCAACGGCACACCTTCCAACATTGGAGTTATGAGAGGAGATGAGGGACAAATGACAGATGAGAGGAGTGGGAGATGACAGGGAATAAAGAATTAGTGATGTCAGCTCAGCACAGTTAATATGTCAGAGAGGAGGAGATAGAGACAGAGAGAGAGAGAGAGGGGTATAGAGATGAGCTGTCAACCCAAGCAAGGCCACAGTGCAGCTGAATCAACTCTCTCCCACTCTCTCTCTCTCTCTCCTCCTCTCTTTTCATCACTATTACTTGTTTCATATCTCTCTCTCTCTCCCTCTCCACTTTTCCACCTCATCACATGATATCCTAAGTTTATCCTCTTTCTTTCTTCTCGCTCCCTCACAATACAATCCTTCCTTTTATCCTTCAACCCCTCCCCACCACTCTCACCATACCCCTTTTACCATCTCTCTCCTTCTCTACTTTTAGTCCCTCTCCTTTCCTCATACATTTCCTCAATTGACGAGCTCTCCCTTCATCTATACATCTTTCTCCACTTTCCCTCCCTCCCTCCCAAAGTGGCCTCTGATGCAATTGCCTAACTTGTTTGTGCAGTCATGTGACAGTGGAGGGTGATACCGTAGAGTGTGAGGAGAAGGGAGAGTTCACGCTCATGTCTCAGTTTAAGAAGAGGAGGTTGGGGGCGGGGGTTACATGTGAGGAGCAGTTTCCAAACAGAGAGTGACTACTGTTGGGGGCAGGGGGTTACATGTGAGGAGCAGTTTCCAAACAGAGTGACTACTGTTGGGGGCGGGGGTTACATGTGAGGAGCAGTTTCCAAACAGAGAGTGACTACTGTTGGGGGCAGGGGTTATATGTGAGGAGCAGTTTCCAAACAGAGAGTGACTACTGTTGGGGGCGGGGGTTACATGTGAGGAGCAGTTTCCAAACAGAGAGTGACTACTGTTGGGGGGGGGTTACATGTGAGGAGCAGTTTCCAAACAGAGAGTGACTACTGTTGGGGGGGGGGGTTACATGTGAGGAGCAGTTTCCAAACAGAGAGTGACTACTGTTGGGGGCAGTTTCCAAACAGGGGGGGTTACATGTGAGGAGCAGTTTCCAAACAGTGACTACTGTTGGGGGCGGGGGAGTGACTACTGTTGGGGGGGGGGTTACATGTGAGGAGCAGTTTCCAAACAGAGAGTGACTACTGTTGGGGGTTATATGTGGGGGTTTACATGTGAGGAGCAGTTTCCAAACAGAGAGTGACTACTGTTGGGGGGGGGGGGGTTACATGTGAGGAGCAGTTTCCAAACAGAGAGTGACTACTGTTGACTACTGGGGGGGTTACATGTGAGGAGCAGTTTCCAAACAGAGAGTGACTACTGTTGGGGGGGGGGGTTACATGTGAGGAGCAGTTTCCAAACAGAGAGTGACTACTGTTGGGGGCAGAGGGGGTTACATGTGAGGAGCAGTTTCCAAACAGAGAGTGACTACTGTTGGGGGGGGGGTTACATGTGGGGGTTACATGTGAGGAGCAGTTTCCAAACAGAGAGTGACTACTGTTGAGGAGCAGGGGGCAGGGGGTTACATGTGAGGAGCAGTTTCCAAACAGAGAGTGACTACTGTTGGAGGGCAGGGGTTACATGTGAGGAGTGCAGTTTCCAAACAGAGAGTGACTACTGTTGGGGGGGAGCAGGGGGTTACATGTGAGGAGCAGTTTCCAAACAGAGAGTGACTACTGTTGGGGGGGGGGAGGAGCAGTTTCCAAACAGGGGTTACATGTGAGGAGCAGTTTCCAAACAGAGAGTGACTACTGTTGGGGGCATGTGAGGAGCAGGGGGTTACATGTGAGGAGCAGTTTCCAAACAGAGAGTGACTAATGTTGGGGGGCATGTGAGGGGGGTTACATGTGAGGAGCAGTTTCCAAACAGAGAGTGACTTCTGTTGGGGGCGGGGGTTACATGTGAGGAGCAGTTTCCAAACAGAGAGTGACTACTGTTGGGGGGGGGGGTTACATGTGAGGAGCAGTTTCCAAACAGAGAGTGACTACTGTTGGGGGTGGGGGTTACATGTGAGGAGCAGTTTCCAAACAGAGAGTGACTACTGTGAGGAGCAGTTTCCAAACAGAGAGTGACTTCTGTTGGGGGGGGGTTACATGTGAGGAGCAGTTTCCAAACAGAGTGACTTCTGTTCCAAACAGAGAGTGACTACTGTTGGGGGCAGGGGGTTACATGTGAGGAGCAGTTTCCAAACAGAGAGTGACTTCTGTTGAGGAGGGGGACTACTGTTGGGGGGGGGTTACATGTGAGGAGCAGTTTCCAAACAGAGAGTGACTACTGTTGGGGGGGGGGTTACATGTGAGGAGCAGTTTCCAAACATGTGAGGAGCAGTTTCCAAACAGAGAGTGACTACTGTTGGGGGGGGGGTTACATGTGAGGAGCAGTTTCCAAACAGAGTGACTACTGTTGGGGGGGGGGTTACATGTGAGGAAGTTTCCAAACAGGGTGCATTGGGGGAGAGGAAGGGGGCATTTAGAGAGAGTCTGTGGTGGGGGATAAGCTTCTAACCAAACTAGTAGAACCAGCTTGGAGCTGTGAGATTCTCTGAAATGTTGTCGTCTTCTTATTTGTCGACCCTGGCTTACCTGCGCTGAGTTGACAGCATTCTTTTGGCATGAGATCTCCTTCTCTTTATCTTCCTCGTTCCCTCTCTCCTTCCCTTCCATCTTTCCTTCGCTCTCCTCCTCCTCCTCTATTCCGGCCTCACTTTCCAGGACACGGAATTCCCAGTCCTCAAACACTCGGCCGGCTGCATCCACCATCTCTTTCTCCTGGAAGAGAGAGAGAGAGAGAGAGGGATGGAGGGGAAGAGAGAGAGATGGACGGAGGGGAAGAGAGAAAGAGAGGGATGGAGGGGAAGAGAGAGAAAGAGAGGGATGGAGGGGAAGAGAGAGAGAGAGGGACGGAGGGGAAGAGAGAAAGAGAGAGACGGAGGGGAAGAGAGAAAGAGAGAGAGGGACGGAGGGGAAGAGAGAAAGAGAGAGAGGGACGGAGGGGAAGAGAGAGGGACGGAGGGGAAGAGAGAGAGAGAGGGAACGGAGGGGATGAGAGAGGGGGACGGAGGGGAAGAGAGAAAGAGAGAGAGGGACGGAGGGAAAGAGAGAGGGACGGAGGGGAAGAGTGAGAGAGAGGAACGGAGGGGATGAGAGAGGGGGACGGAGGGGAAGAGAGAAAGAGAGAGAGGGACGGAGGGAAAGAGAGAGGGACGGAGGGGAAGAGTGAGAGAGAGGAACGGAGGGGATGAGAGAGGGGGACGGAGGGGAAGAGAGAAAGAGAGAGAGGGACGGAGGGAAAGAGAGAGGGACGGAGGGGAAGAGTGAGAGAGAGGACGGAGGGGATGAGAGAGGGGACGGAGGGGAAGAGAGAAAGAGAGAGAGGGACGGAGGGAAAGAGAGAGGGACGGAGGGGAAGAGGGAGAGAGGGGAAGAGGGGAAGAGAGGGGGACGGAGGGGAAGAGAGAAAGAGAGAGAGGGACGGAGGGGAAGAGAGAAAGAGAGAGAGGGATGGAGGGGAAGAGAGAAAGAGAGAGAGGGACGGAGGGGAAGAGAGAAAAGAGAGAGGGACGGAGGGAAAGAGAGAGGGACGGAGGGGAAGAGAGAGAGGAGGAACGGAGGGGATGAGAGAGGGGGACGGAGGGGAAGAGAGACGGAGAAAGAGAGAGGGACGGAGGGAAAGAGAGAGGGACGGAGGGGAAGAGTGAGAGAGAGGAACGGAGGGGAAGAGAGAGAGGGACGGAGGGGAAGAGAGAAAGAGAGAGAGGGACGGAGGGAAAGAGAGAGAGATGGAGGGAAAGAGAGATGGAACAGAGAGAGATGGAGGGTAAAAGAGAGTGTGATGAGGGATGCAGAGAAAGTGATGAAAGAAAGATGCAGAAGGAGAGGAACAGACAGAAAATGGAAGAAAGCTGTTCATTAGTACAGAAAGAGCCTGTGGCTTAGAACACTAAACCAAAAAACAACTGGTCGGACCACTCCATTCAAGACCATTAAACCAAGTCGTAGCTCTCAAGCTTGTGTCCCAAAGGCCATCCTATTCTATATATAGTACACTACTTTTGACCAGGCCCCATTGGGCTCTTTATAGGGAATAGGGTGCCATGTGGGACACATCCACTGTCATCAGAATGACACGCCATGTCAGTGTCACTGCCAAAACGCACAACGAACCCTTTGTCTGCCTGCCTGCATGTCTGTCTCAGATACCTCTATGACACTTTGACCTATCAGGTAGAAGAGGTACTACAAAGATAACTAGTACCACCGACAAGAAAGAACATGCAATCCTTTATAACAATGACCAGAGAGGCTAGAATTAGAACACATGATGTGAAATGAGTTCTAACCAGAGGCAGTGTGAAACCATGCTGTCACTAGCACCTGAATTCAACTGTATATGAGGCTAGACCAAAAGCTAGCTCTCCACTGCACAAAGTTGACTTCACTTCAGGTTTCAGGGCGGGTGATGTCACTCTGCTAGGCTACCTGTGAACTACCCTAACTACATCTAGACAGACAAACAGGTAGAAGACGCAGTGCATTCTCTTTTACACGCGGTCTAGTGGCAAGGCATGAAATCAGTTAGCTGGGTACTATTGATAAGGTACTGAACGGAAGAAAACGGCCTGAAACAGGTAGGGACAACCTGGACTTAAAGAAGCTCTTTTTCTTTTTCTTTTGCAAAACGTTTTAAAACATTGCGTGCCTTAATGAATACTACCCCAGTCATTGGACTGTTCCTGGATCAGTAAATCACCTGTTGTAGTTGGATCAGTAGCTGCTCTCTCTGGCCCTCTGGCTGACTGGGAAGCAGTGCCTCCTTCTCCTCCAACCTACTCCTCAGCTCCTCAACCCGGGCCCTCTCCACCTCCAGACTGGCTCTCTCCTACACAGAGAGAGAGAGAAAAAAAGAAAGAAAGAAAGAAAGAAAGAGAGAGAGAGAGACAGAGAGAGAGAGAGAGACAGAGAGACAGAGAGAAAGAGAGAAAGAGAGAGAGAGAGAGAGAGAGAGAGAGAATAGGAGGATGAGGGATGAGAGAGGGAACAGTCATCCCTTTATATAAAGATCCATCTGTTTGTCAGCTCATTCCACTATCACATAGCTTAGGCCTATAGTGTCACATGAAGTGACTCAGTGTCTACCTCACTGCTATAGCTACTAATGTACAGGCCATATCACTCTCCGGTCCCAAACCATGAGATTCAAACATACCGCCTGAAGACAGGATGCTTTGGATGGTATTGAATGGAGCTCTGTCTGTGCACCGCTAACCGTCCATCCGTCAGTCTGTCTGCGTCTGTCTGTCTTTCTCCTTATGCTCCTTGTGTGTACAGCACTACTGACCTTCTGTCTGTCCGTCTGTCTGTGTGTCTCCTCCTGCCCGCCTTCCTCCTGCAGTGTCTGTAGATACAGAGTGTGTCTGCGCAGCTCGTTCCTCTCCTCCTGCAGCTCACCCTCCAGCAGGGCTATCTCCAGCTGCAGCTGGAGTGGCAGACAGGAGAGAGAGAGACAGAGACAGAGACAGAGACAGAGAGAGAGAGACAGAGAGACAGAGAGACAGAGAGAGAGAGAGAGAGAGATAGAGATGTTTAGTCCCACAATGAAGAATGCAGAATGTGCCTTTGAAGGAGACATTACAAAAAAGGAGTTGGTTTGTTGTGAACAGTTCCAGACTTCATCAGATACATTTACTAAACAGCCACCACTCTCCATAGAAATGGTTTGATATGAGACACAATCAGGCCCTTGAGGGTTTAACTTGTTCATTCATTAATCCATCAGTGTCTCACCTCTATCTTTAGCTCCTCCCTCTGCTGGTCAATCTCTGTGATTCGCTGTTGCAGCATGGAGGGCAACGGTAGGATCCTCTGTGACCGCGACTCTAAACGTTTGGCTGGAGACTGAGAGGTAGAGAAGAGACACACAGACGATTGAAAAGAGACTATTCAACCTGGATCAAAAAGTCATTCTGATGGCTCAGTTGGTTAGAGTGCGATGACTGTGGCACCAAAGTTACTGGTTCAATTCCAGCGTTGGACACATACACTGATGTGTACGTTGAGTCGCTTTGGCTATAGCAGACTCTGACTCTGACCACATTACCAGTGTAAACAACCAACCGCCTGATGCTAGTTAACGTGAGACCCACTCCTCCTTACCCTCTCGCTCTCTGTGCTGCTGCTCTCTGTGTCTGACTCCACCCCTGAAGAGGCGGGGCTTTGCCCTCCAGCCAATCGTGCGACCCACGGGGGCCGCAAGCCCTGCTCCCATCGGCTCCTCGGGGTGTCCATATTGTGGAGGGGCATTTCTGTAGGATAGAAAGAGATGGAAGGTGGGATGATGAGTGGTACCGTGTAGGATCCGGGATCCTTAGCCTTGAACAACACCCTTACCTTGCCAATTTTAAATGTGAGTTGGAACGTCCCAAGGACCCTGAATGTAGTGGCAATGCAATACACTACATGGTTAAGAGATAAATTAACCAGGTGACAGATCACAGAAGTGATACTACACTATGAGCAGTACACCAGTGTGTCAGCAGCACGAAGCACTTTAAAGCAGAATATCCCCCTGACTTCCAGAAAAGTTGTTACTGGAGAAAACACCCTGGAAGAAGCAATAGTGAAAGAGAGGAGAGAACGCAGGATGTGAGAAGGTGGTTTGGCATTGAGGGTACTGTACAGTAAACAATGGCGATTCACCTCCCAGCTTTGGAAGTGCATTGTGGAGAAGCATGGCACACAAATTTGAGTCAGTGCAATGATGTGGTCTTACAATAACCATACACAGATATACAGTGGGGCAAAAAAGTATTTAGTCAGCCACCAATTGTGCAAGTTCTACCACTTAAAAAGATGAGAGAGGCCTGTAATTTTCATCATAGGTACACTTCAACTATGACAGACAAAATGAGAAAAAAAATCCAGAAAATCACATTGTAGGATTTTTAATGAATTTATTTGCAAATTATGGTGGAAAATAAGTATTTGGTCAATAACAAAAGTTTATCTCAATACTTTGTTATATACCCTTTGTTGGCAATGACAGAGGTCAAATGTTTTCTGTATGTCTTCACAAGGTTTTCACACACTGTTGCTGGTATTTTGGCCCATTCCTCCATTACAGATCTCCTCTAGAGCAGTGATGTTTTGGGGCTGTTGCTGGGCAACACAGACTTTCAACTCCCTCCATAGATTTTCTATGAGGTTGAGATCTGGAGACTGGCTAGGCCACTCCAGGACCTTGAAATGCTTCTTACGAAGCCACTCCTTCGTTGCCCGGGCGGTGTGTTTGGGATCATTGTCATGCTGAAAGACCCAGCCACGTTTCATCTTCAATGCCCTTGCTGATGGAAGGAGGTTTTCACTCAAAATCTCACGATACATGGCCCCATTCATTCTTTCCTTTGCACGGATCAGTCGTCCTGGTCCCTTTGCAGAAAAACAGCCCCAGAGCATGATGTTTCCACCCCCATGCTTCACAGTAAGTATGGTGTTCTTTGGATGCAACTCAGCATTCTTTGTCCTCCAAACACGACGAGTTGAGTTTTTACCAAAAAGTTATATTTTGGTTTCATCTGACCATATGACATTCTCCCAATCTTCTTCTGGATCATCCAAATGCTCTCTAGCAAACTTCAGACGGGCCTGGACATGTACTGGCTTAAGCAGGGGGACACATCTGGCACTGCAGGATTTGAGTCCCTGGCGGCGTAGTGTGTTACTGATGGTAGGCTTTGTTACTTTGGTCCCAGCTCTCTGCAGGTCATTCACTAGGTCTCCCCGTGTGGTTCTGGGATTTTTGCTCACCGTTTGTTCTTGTGATCATTTTGACCCCACGGGGTGAGATCTTGCGTGGAGCCCCAGATCGAAGGAGATTATCAGTGGTCTTGTATGTCTTCCATTTCCTAATAATTGCTCCCACAGTTGATTTCTCCAAACCAAGCTGTTTACCTATTGCAGATTCAGTCTTCCCAGCCTGGTGCGGGTCTACAATTTTGTTTCTGGTGTCCTTTGACAGCTCTTTAGTCTTGGCCATAGTGGAGTTTGGAGTGTGACTGTTTGAGGTTGTGGACAGGTGTCTTTTATACTGATAACAAGTTCAAACAGGTGCCATTAATACAGGTAACGAGTGGAGGACAGAGGAGCCTCTTAAAGAAGAAGTTACAGGTCTGTGAGAGCCAGAAATCTTGCTTGTTTGTAGGTGACCAAATACTTATTTTCCACCATAATTTGCAAATAAATACATTCAAAATCCTACAATGTGATTTTCTGGATTTTATTTTCTCATTTTGTCTGTCATAGTTGAAGTGTACCTATGATGAAAATTACAGGCCTCTCATCTTTTTAAGTGGGGGAACTTGCACAATTGGTGGCTGACTAAATACTTTTTTGCCCCACTGTACATAGAAACAAGGGGATTCACCTTTGGAGTACTATACACTGTACATAGTACTATACACTGCTCCCACACAACATAAAGCCACATTATGAACGATATGCATCACTGCGGAGGTCTTGGATGGGGAATTCTCAGCAATAACTAGGTTATTTAATGTCTATATGTCACTTGCTCATACGAGTGTAAGCAGTAGTAAAATAGCAGCAAATATGAAGTAACGACCGAGCAAACCGAGTGCACACACTCACAGGCAGCAACCGAGTACACACATACACAATCACATGCATGCACACACACACACACACGTGGGAAAATCTGGATTCCCATTGTCCAAACCTTTCCCACCCTATCCTTTTTCCCTCTCTACTCCATCTCCCTGAGCTCTTCTCTTCTCTCTCCTTTCTCGCTCCTCTCCTCCTGCTCTCTCTCTCTCTCTCTCTCTCTCTCTCTCCCTGTACAGGCCTTATTAGGCGATGGGGCCTCGAGGAGTGGAGGCATGGAGATAAATATACAACTCTGATATGAGTGAGGGCTTCCAAACACAGACTGGCACACTGACACAGAGACAGACAGAGGAGGGAGCGAGAGAGGGACAGAGAGTGGAGGAGGAGAGGAGACGAGTGGGGGGAGAGGGGGGAGGAAGTCGGTTCTAAAATGTCAGAGGCCAGTGTCATATTTCCAGTGAGGAGATGGGAAACAGTCCGAGTGTGTGGTATATAACTTCACAGAGCTGTACACAGGACACACAATACTATGTTGTTTATAGAAGTATAGTGCATGGTTGCATGCAGGAATGATGTATATACTGTGTTTTTAATTGTGTATGTGTGTGTGCGTGTGTGTGTGGATGTACGCATGTTGAAGAGGATGGCTACCATTCATCAATACCCATAATTACACATACATTTTTGACAAAGTAATACCGTATGCCAAATTCCATATGGTGAAGTTATTATTACTTCCATTCCAGATGTGACATGTAATGGACACCACATGGAGGTCGTGCTTTGGGAAGAGGGCAAAATTAGAGTGAATGCTGGTGAGGAGAAATCTTTGTTTAAACCAAGACTGACTCACATCCATATGACCCAAACGTACATTTGCATTATCCGGTTGAGATACACTATCAACAGTAAGAGAGACTGTAGTGTTGGAGAGAGAGTCACGCAGGAGTAAAGTCCATTATTTCATGTCAACACAGATGTTATTCAAAAGCAACAAACAAAGGCTAAACAAACACACCAGGGTTGAGGCTGTAATGGCACCATATTGCCTACTTTTGACCAGGGCCCATGGACAACAATACAGAGAAAAGATTGGGAGGGAGGGAGGGAGGGAGGGTACACAAAGAGACTAACTGAAAAGGATGGAAAAGAAAGTGAGTAGAAAGGGACATAATTAAGGGGAAAGATGATAGAGAGGAAGAGGAAGCTGAACATTTGTGTGTTAATGTGCTGAAAATAAGTCTTGATTGCAGAGGAGTGGCAGGAGCGATAAGAGAGTGGAAGAATCAGAGGCGGTCCCAAGGAGTGAGTGAGTGAGTGAGTGAGTGAGTGAGTGAGTATTAAAGCTGGGCGATCCAGTTGCTCTAGATTTCCTGAATTGATGCGATACCGGTAAATAGATTGATACGTTTATAACATTAATGTGCACCAGTTGTTTTTGTATTCCCCTTTAAACTACTACTACTAGTTTGATGGTTGTAGCATCACGTGTCCCATTAACAATCACCCATACTAACAAAACGTATTTCATTTCAAACTTCATATTTCTCTAGTATAGGCTACTTATCGTAATGAACAATATCAGCATGGTCGGTATGGTCGTGTGGATCATTTTCAGTTTATGGCCCCAGCTCTAGTGTGTGTTATACAACTACTGTCCTATCCGGAGGTGACACAATGCATTACCCTCAAGTCCGAGGTCAGAGGACTCAATCTCTCACACTGCAGTGCTAATCTTTCCCCTCGACTCAGCAATACACAGCAACAGTTGAAGCGTCATACAACTAGTACACACACATTACACACCCAAGAACATACACGCTAACAGTGATCGATCATACACGAACAGAAGCAAGGATTCCACAATCTTTAGATTCCACAATCTTTACTACCAATCACACAGAACTAGAGAAAGAGATAAAGAGTACACAATCAGAGTTCATTCACACCTGTCCCTCCTCCCTCTCACTGCAGGTAGTAATCTGCATCCATATCTTAAGAAGTGGAAGTCTGTTCACTCTTGACCCACCTGTGTTGACAGGATTACAGGACTGGGATTTAATTCAATCAACCTTATTCATCACTGAGGGGCAATTACTGCTAGCAGCCATAGGATACTGATTGATTGGTGTGTGTGTGTGTGTGTGTGTGTGTCCTCTATCTCCTTTGACCACTTGAGGTCAGGTTTGGATCCAGTTAAACTTCAGCTGACGGAATCATCATCAACCCCCTTACTGGGTGACAACCCTCATGTGTTGGCCTATCAGCCTTATCTATCCGAAGAGGACAGGCTGCAGCCACAGTCATAGATATACAGTTCAACAAACTCTGTTTGATCATTTGATGGCGACCATTTTGGTACCATAAGATCCAAGACAATTGTCTTGCGTTGGAATGTTCATGGAACGTTTTGTGTGAACATGGAGAATCATTTGACCAACTCAGCGACAGCAGAGTACAGCAGTACTGCTACAATAATATCTCGCAATCGGGCCGTGCACATACCGTTTTTGGGGGGCAAACTAAAAAAAGGGGACCCCCCCAATTCTTTTTCACCACAACCACAGACTCACTGAGCAATTATGACTTTGATTATAAATAAATTAAATTTAAATTAAAGTAGAATAAAAATGACTGATTATTTAGTTACATTAAAGCAATAGACGGCAACATCTTAACAGGTAATTAAATGACACATATTTCACAAATTGAACAACGACTTGCAGGCAGTGGATTCAGAACAACAATGACAAAAAGTGTATTTAAAAAAAAAAAAATTACAAAACACTTCTAAGACTGGAAGGGCAAAGGGGCATGTGCCTGTCTCTCACACTGACTGTGACCATAGTTCCCCAATAGAATTGTATGGAGAACTTACCAAAAAAAAGGTAGGCATTGTGTAGCCCATTCAAAACCATATGTACTGTACATTCACAATCAAAACAAGTGACAAGAGCTAGGCTATTTTGCGCATCAAACATAGGAAACAAAATACTTAACTATAGCGTGCCTGAATGCAGAGGGTTTGTTTTCACTATGGGCTCAATGCAAGGGCACCAGGGAAACATGCTATACACACACAACACTAGAACAACTGCCCTGCTTGGGGTTGACCTGGAGCTGCCATTCAATTAAAAGGGACAGTCCACACTCTCTCTGTCCCTGGTGGCCAGACCAAGTATAAACACAAACAAAAATATTTACACCAATAAGTATAAGTATATTCTTTGTACATGTTTGGTCATATTTGTCTTATTCTTTGTTTTTTAAAGAAGGGTACACTAGCAAGCATGTCCCCCCTTAGTCCTCCAGAGCATTTCAGGGTGAAAATCAAATGTATGGACTGTGCCTTTAACATTTGTCTGTCTGTATTTGGTAGCATTGCCTTTAAATTGTTTAACTTGGGTCAAACATTTCAGGTAGCCTCCCACAAGCTTCCCACAATAAGTTGGGTGCATTTTGGCCCATTCCTCCTGACAGAGATGGTGTAACTGAGTCAGGTTTGTAGGCCTCCTTGCTCACACACACTTTTTCAGTTCTGCCAACAAATTTTATGGGATTGAGGTTAGGGCATTGTGATGGCCACTCCAATACCTTGACTTTGTTGTCCTTAAGCCGTTTTGACACAACTTTGGAAGTATGCTTGGGGTCATTGTCCATTTGGAAGACCCATTTGCAACCAAGATTTAACTTCCTGACTGATGTCTTGAGATGTTGCTTCAATATATCCACATAATTTTCTTTCCTCATGGTGACATCTATTTTGTGAAGTGCACCAGTCCCTACTGCAGCAAAGCAGCACCACAACATGATGCTGCCACCCCCCGTGCTTCATGGTTGGGATGGTGTTCTTCGGCTTGCAAGCCTCCCCCTTTTTCCTCCAAACATAACAATAGTTATGGCCAAACAGTTATATTTTTGTTTCATCAGACCAGAGGACAAAGTACGATCTTTGTCCCCATGTGCAGTTGCAAACCGTAGTCTGGCTTTTTTATGGCAGTTTTGGAGCAGTGGCTTCTTCCTAGTACGTTCATCTCTAGGAGACAGAACGCGTCTTCTTCCTGAGTGGTATGACAGCTGTGTGGTCCCATGGTGTTTATACTTGCGTACTATTGTTTGAACTGATGAACATTGTACCTTCAGGCATTTGGAAATTGCTCCCAAGGATGAACCAGACTTGAGGTCTACAATATCCTTTCGGAGGTCTTGGCTGATTTCTTTTGATTTTCCCATGATGTCAAGTAAACAGGCCCTGAGTTTGAAGGTAGGCCTTGAAATACAGCCACAGGTACACCTCCAATTGACTCAAATGATGAAATGTGACATTTCACATCCCCCAAATGATGACATTTGACATAATTTTCTGGAATTTTCCAGTCTGTTTAAAGGCACAGTCATGTTAGTGTATGTAAACTTCTAACCCACTATAATTGTGATAGAGTGAAATATAAGTGAAATAATCTGTCTGTAAACAATTGTTAGAAAAATGACTTGTGTCATTAACAAAGTAGATGTCCTAACCAACTTGCCAAAACTATAGTTAGTTAACAACATTGTGGAGTGGTTGAAAAACGAGTTTTAATGACTCCAACTTAAGTGTATGTAAACTTCCAACTTCAACTTTATGTAGACAGCTGCGAAAAGTACAGATGAAAGCTCTCTAGGTAGATAGTGTGGTCTAGTTTATCATGAGATACTCTACCACAGGCGAGTAAAACCTCAAGACTTCCTTAGATATCGTGCACCAGCTGTTGTTTACAAATATACATAGACCACCACCCCTTGTCTTACCAGAGGCTGCTGTTCTATCCTGCCGATACAGTGTGTAACCCGCCAGCTGTATGTTATTCATGTCGTCGTTCAGCCACGACTCTGTGAAACACAAGATATTACAGTTTTTAATGTCCCGTTGGTAGGATATACGTGCTTTTAGTTTGTCCCATTACTTCCCAGCGATTGTGCGTTGGCTAATAGTACGGATGGCAAAGGCAGATTAGCCACTCGTCGCCTGATCCTCACAAGGCACCCCGATCTCCTTCTGCAAAATCTCTCTCTTTTTCTCCTGCGAATGACGGGGATGAGGGTCTGTTTGGGTGTCTGGAGTAAATCACTCTCGTCAGACTCATTAAAGAAAAATTATTAGTCCAATTCAAGGTGAGTAATCTCTGTTCTGATGTCCATAAGCTATTTTCAGTCATAAGAGACAGTAGCAGCAACATTATGTACAAAATAATTTATAAACAATGCTGAAAAAAATAAAATAGCACGGTTAGTTAAGAGCCAATAAAATGGCAGCCATCCTCTCCGGCGCCATGATACATTTGTGTATATCAGAAATGACACCCTATTCCCTGGTCAAAAGTATAGGGGATATGGTGCCATTTTGGAACCTACCTACTGGGCACAGACATCAATTCAACATCTATTCCATGTTGGATCAATGTAAATTCATTGAAATTAGGTGGAAACAACGTTGATTTAACCAGTGTATGCCCAGTAGGAAGTGACCATACAAGTCTGTTTGACCTCAGAGCCCACTTAGCAATGTTTCGTTAGTCTATGGAGGGCTATCAGGAAGCTGTCATCACCCCACTGTGTCTTGACACATCAGGTTCCCAGGAATACCTGGTGACCAGTCTGAGCTGTATGACAGAGCCCACTGAGATAGTCCCCCTGTATACCACCAAAGCCTATGGAGGGCTATGGGCTGAGAGAGGAAACTGTCATTATCACAAAGGGGCCTGAGCAGGAAAAGCAGATGAGAGGGTCATATTCATTAGGGCACCCAAACACGTTTTAAACATGAGCGTTTCTTATTGGATAAGTCCAGGAGGTCCCTCCCCATTTCAGTCTGTTTTTTTCCCATTTGGTACCTAATGAATCAACCAAGGCTGGACAGCTCTGTGTGGCGTATGTCTGTCAGATGAGAGGTGAGATATCATGACTAACTGTCATCTAGGTGTGAGGGCAGATAGGCCTATTGTTAGACTCCTAGAATGATACTGTAGCTGGACCAACTGGCTTCTGTTGGGGAAGAAATGTTTTTTTTTTTAGGGGACCAAAAGGGTTGAAGATTAAAATACAAGCTAGGATCATTGATTGTTAGGGAAGATGATTCATTGTATTTCCTGTAAGTTAATTAGCAAGTAAGTTACCCTATAGGCCTAATTGTTTCTCCAATAAAGTAGATTATCACACTATGATACCACTGCATGAATAGAATAATTCATGCAAATGTGACTTGTGCACATTACAACACTGCAAAACTGACTGGAATGGCTTGAAGACACCACTAATTACACAGACTTTGAATATATGCTAGTTCAACAACATTGGCAGAGATTCCAGTGGGCTGAGCAAATCTCTACGTTCTGAGGTCAGCGAAATAACGACCCATTAATGACAGGCTAGGTCCCAGCTATAGAGCTGTCCGTACAAGTGCAGCCAAAAAGAGGGCGTGCGAGAAAAATAAACAAGGAGAGATTGAAGACAGAAGATAGATATGTGCTCTGGACTCCCCTGAAGGCAACCCTCCCAGGCAATCTTTTCTCTCCACCTATTTCAGCTTCATCCTATACTCCCCCCTCTCTCTCCTTTGTTTACACTATGCGCCAATGGAAATGATAAACAATGATAAACAACAGATATCAGAAGAGTCTGGTAAACAAATGTGAGTTTACATAAACTGAGGAAAACAATGCCCTGGGAAAGGAGGTTTGGGACATTAAGAAAAACATGTTTGAATTAGAACCAGATATGGTCCTCTCAACGTTTCAGAATGAAAATGACACATTGAAAAGCTATAGGCCTGAGGACATTTTTTAGCCCATCTAACTACTTATGCTCAAGCACAAAAGTCCCAAATATTGGGTAATCAAATACAATGGTGTCATAGAATCTTGAGTATCTGGATGTTGATCATCATACAACCATGCATTCTGACATTTTAAAAACGAATAAACCGCCCAAAAAGTTTTTATTTAAGTTATGGTATGTACACAATTTGCATAAATAGTTTTTTAAAAAGTAGGCTTTTTGGCTTAGTGTGAATAGACTAATGATAGCTGTATTATTTAATATAGTCCATTTATATAAATGGCATTGACCTATAATTTATTTTTATAAATAGTTTAGAAAGTAGGCTACAGTAGCCTACTGGCTTTCTGTAAACATAAGCGATTATGTGTTCCATTTATTTACATGCTATGTCAAGTTCAAATTGACTTCATTAGTGTCATGAGAAGGGATGATGTCAATTTATAAACAGATGACCACTTTTAGTAGATAAGTAACACTGTGGGTAGCTACTGTGGAAATAATAAGAATCATAGTGTTATCAAATCGCGATCATTCACCAGTTACAATGTATCAAACTACAGTGACCCAGAACAGAAACAAAGAACTCATGCCTTACCTGAGAATACGCCGCTTTCTCTTCAAAAGCGTTCTTGTTGTGGGGAATGTGTATTGTTGTTCTTGAGTTTGAATAAAATAGACGCTCATAAAAACAGAGTGACGGGTTTAGACGGGGAGCGCGCTTTCGCTTTCAGTAACTACATCCAGAGAACTTTCAGAGTTTCTGTTTGCTGTCATATAACCTCTGAAGACCTTTGGTGTCTATGTTCTCCTCTCTCTGGTTTGATTCAATCATTTCAAATCAATCCCAGGATAAATGACAGATCGCAGTCGTCGTCAACAGGTAAAATAGAATGCATGTGAGGCGGGCACACTGACCAACACAAAGTTAGTGTGAAAACGCGACTGAGCGCGTCACTAACTGACTATACAGTTTCTGTGGTCTATTTGTGAGGGGGCTCCGCACCGAAATGAGAACTCTATTCTGGGATTTCCCGCGACGACATGACTTTGTAATGCCCTCGTTATAGGCTCGCTATAGGCTAACGCAAAAGCAGTTTGGCTTGGCACCCGGCCAACACACCTCGCGGGTGGTCTTGTGTCGCTGTCAATGCCAAAGCGCCATTGGAAAGCGTCAATAGCTGCCACGTAAATCTCTCCACTCTCTTTACTACATCCAATGGCCTTTATCGGCCCCTGCCCCCCTAACAGTTCTGTCTCACTGAGCTGATAGGGAATAACCTCAGTCTTCCCCTAAACAAGGGCATGTGGACAGGGTGAGAGAGAATGCCTGCAGTCAGGGTGGGTAGTAGTGCGTGAGTGGGCAAAGAAAGAGTGAAAGGGGTAAAAGCGAGAGCAGATGGAAGGGGCAGGGTACAGACTGGGTGAAAGAACAGCTGCGGACTTGAAAAAAAGCACAACAAAGTCAAAGAATAGGTCATTTTTTTCCACAGGCGAAACATTGTGCCAATTGTTTTTGTCTGTGTATGTTTTTGCTTAAATATATATAAAAAAGTTTAAAATAACACATAGCTTAGGTGTGATGGCAACACTGGTTACACCCTGTGCATTTCAAAACAATGAATGCAGGCGTGTCTGTCAGTAGGTAGACGAGAGAAGAGTTGCCTAATGTGGATGTTCTGTTTGTCTCCTGCGGTGACGGACAGCTGGCAAATGAAGTGTTGTGGACATGTATGTGACAACAACACAATGTAATCTTTTCTTTAGACTTCTAGTTCTTTCTTTTTTCCCACTTTGAATACATCATCTATATGTCCATCTAAAGGTCACAGGTCACCTGTGACATGGGTGTGGGTGTCTTTCAGGTGTCTTTCAATGCAGTCCAAACCAAGCTGTCACTTTTGTCACAGCATCAAAGGCATGAACTGCTCAAGTAACCATCCTCAAATATTTACATACAGAAGGGTATAGAACCGTTGAGCTGTATGAGCTCACAGTACACCATTATTATGAAATGATCAGGCAGGTTCAGAAAAAGAGACCTGGTTGAGTCAGAGCCAGACACTCCCATCTCCCTAAACCTGTCTCCCAGGTAGAGGCTAGTCAATGGGCCGTGGGACAAACATTAATGTAGTATGCTACTATGCTAGATACACAGCTAAGTGGAATCCTAAGGCTAAGCCGATCATGGTGATGTGTTCAGAACATTACAATATGGTACTATATAAAGAGGGTGAGAGAATAACAGGATGATACCGGATAAATACAGTGGTAGATAGAGAAACAAGCACACAAAGGCACGGCAATGACGAGTTTCGGACTCTTGCATTGGAAACTTGGCCCACAGTGATTTCAAATGCAAATATAGGAGTTGGGTTTTCCTGGTATGCAAAAAGTCCATGGCTGGCAACAGTCAGAGTACTGTGTGTGTGTATAGTATGTGTTTGTACAGTGTGTGCGTGCGTGTGTATTGCCTTGGCTAGGGGATGCTGGAAAGGCCATGTGGAAGAGCTCAATTGTGTCAGTCTAGCATTCATGAATACTAAACCATGAATGGAACCTTCGACCACTGACACTGCAATTCTGCAATTTATACAGGTGTAGTCAAAGAAAGAGTTAGGTCAGACATTTACATTTGAACAATTTTGATTTAATATAAAACTAGGTCATTTTACTGTTCACATTTCTCCAGGAGATTGTATTAGAAATGTCACAATGTACATGGGTATGTTTTATGATCATGTATTTGAATGTATCTTCTACTATACAATTTCAGTATCTGTACACCCACCAAATCATGAACACTGCTTTTTTCATAGGCAAACAAGGAGGAATTTATGTTCTTATTGGAAATAAAATATATACATTCTTACATTTTTTGACAAACTTTAGTTTTGGTTACTTCTTAGATACAAAATATTGCATTTAAAACATTAAGTTGTGGCCGGGTGAAAAGAATTTCCCTCTTCCTCCCAATAGTGCTTAAAGTGAAATCCTAAAAATCTATTTGACATTCAAACCTCATGGAGTCCACACACCAGGTTTGCAGGCACCGCAATATCTGGCAGAGAGAGAAATAACAAATCAACATCTTGTTTCTATCAGTGAGTTAAGAGCTTACACTAACAAGTAATCAAATTGTTGCGCAAAGGACAGTTTGAAAGAGTACAGTGTGTGTAACATATTGCCATCTCGTTACGAATAGCTTTGTCATGCTCTTTCCCATGATGAGGTTTAAGTGAGGTGAAAGACCACTGATAATAACTCTATTGTAATAGAATAGTTCCATATAATCTAGATAATAATAGGCTCTATAGTAATAGAATAGTATTATATCATACACAACAACAGTTTCCATTGTAATAGAATTGCTGCAGAGGGGGGACTGTCTGAGATACCTATCTTAGCAGGCTTGGGGAGGTTCAGGTTGGTCATGATATCCACAAACTCCTCCACGCTCTTGGTCAGGCGGGGGTTAAACCTCCTCTCCTCGCCCACTGTGGAGGCCGTCTGACCTGCAGTACAGGGTTAGCAGACCTGTTAGCAATACAACACAATGATGATTCAATGACTACACTCAACTGTAGAACACAGTCTGATCTGGCTTAGGAATGACTCCGAAGAGAACACGGAGTTGAAAATGAAAGCAGACAAATGGTGAAGAGTGGTGGTACAGTACAAGTTAACTTCGTAAAGTCTATGGAAAGGATAGTCATAGCATTGTGAGAGTGTACAAGCCTTCTGGGTATGCTTGTACAAAATAGTTGGTGAGGCTATCCCCAAGAGCATAGATGTAAAAAAGGAAATCTCGCAAGGAAAGGGGGTCAGGGAATACACACGGATATACACATTGCATAAAGAGGATGTCTTGTCAACCTTTGTAGTCATGTGCAGGGAAGACGAGACACTGAGGAGGTAATGTAAAGATCTTCTGGTGGACTGATTCATAGAGCCTCCTAGAGCAGCCTGGGAAGTAGAGAAACAAACAGATCAGGGTTGTTTTCATTGGACCCCAATCAAACGGACAAACAGGGAGTGACTACCTGGACTTGTCCGATGAGAAACAATCATTCACGTTTTGCCCTATTGAACATAACTCAGGAGTAGGCTACAGTACAATGACTATTTGTGATCAGACTACACTGAAAAAAGGTTACAATACTGCCACCTTGTGTCCACTAAGCATAACTACAAAAACAATGTAACAAATGTGGGTGAGGCAAAGATCCAGAAACTTTTCATGCATTGCTTAAAATAAGTCCTGACCAAAGAATTGGGAAACAATAGTGTATAGGGATGAAAGTCTATGATATACCCTGATAATATCTCCATGGCTAGATAAATCATCACAGAGGTCAAAAATCAGAGAGAATATTACTTGAGTCACACTGTAGTACTGTGTTGGCTTAGATACTTTATTTTCACTTTGTCGTGTCCAGCATGGATTCAGCCTGGTGGATGCCCAACCAGGCCAACGCATTACAGTAAAATGTGTCTTGTTCTGCTTGGTTTAGCTATGTAGTGTGGAAAAGGTTACCCTGCTGGAAGTCTGTCCTTCCACAGCCCCTGATTAGCAATGTGTCCCCAGTGAAAGCCATGTTCTGGTCCCCTGTCACCAACGTCACACAGCCGTCTGTGTGTCCTGGAGTCTCCCTCACCGTCAGACACTGAGGGACGAGAGAGGCAGTAAGAGGGTTTACAGAAAGAAAAGCCAGGGGAAGTAAAGAGAAGAAAGGGAGTGTGAAGGAGAGATGAAGGTGAGTAAAGCCGAAGCATTTAGAGCAACAACCCTGATCCTGGAGAGTAACAGTACATGATGTGTAAGCTTTTGTTTCACAAATGGACCACAAATTGGGGTAGGTCCAGACCCATACTGTATTCTCTATAGCTATCTGGCTGTAGGTAGGTCTGTCCTCACATGTTTGCCAAAGCTGATCTTATCTCCCTCTGATAGCAGGATGTCTGCACTGGCCCCGCTGTGCTTGGAGATGGCACTCTTCATCCCAAACAGCCTGTTCTTCAGCTGTCCCGTGCCTGTGATGTGGTCTGCATGGCAGTGAGTGTTCACTAATTCGGGGGGGAATACAAGAATACGATAAACAAGTAGATCAAAATGGATGTAGGATTAGTGTGTGTGTGACGAGTGAGTTAGTGTGTAAGTGAGTGAGTCAGTCTGTGCATCTCTATATGTGTGTGGACGTGTTAGCGAGCGCTTGCTTGTGTGTTTGTCCATGTTTTAGAGACATCTAAGTTACCTGCAACTTTCAGGTTGAAACCCAGTTCCTCTATGAGTTTCAGATCCCTGTCCACTGTCTCCAGTACGGGATCAATGAGGACTGCCTCCATGCTCTCTGTATCAGCCAGCAGATAGGTGTAAGTGCTGCTCACCGACTCAAACAGCTGTAAAGGTTGGAACAAGCAAGGACAAGTGAGTGAGTAACCATGGTTTATAAAAGGTGAGGGGGCAGTACAGTATGCTATTACATAGCACACATCCTGCCTGTATATTAGTCATGGATGATAACATACGGGTGTGGTCTTTTATGGTGATAAGTGGTTTGCTGTTTTCTGTGTCAAGTGTCACTGTCAGGGTGGATTTTCATAGGGTGCAATTGCAGCCAGTAATTGGAGGCAGACCTGCATGTGGGCATTCCTGCATCTACAGGAACCCCCGTTTATCCTTCTATTGGTCAATTTTTAAGCAAGGACTCCCGTACGGAGGCGCTCATGTACAGTAGGTGGCGGTAATGCAGCATAAAGTTGGATGCCAAACACCACCGAAGAAGAGGCTGGAGCAACAACCGTAGTTAGCTAGGACAGCAGTAGACAGTGTCCTTCGCCCCTGCTCTCCCGCATTTCTGCTAACGAGGATAGTTGTCAGTAGACGTTTAGGACACTAACAAGCTAGGACTCCGGCACAAAGCCGGTGGGAGAGGTAGCCCCCGCGTCTCCGGCACTGGTTCCCCGCAGTTCTGCTAATGACGGCAGGTTTTCGCAAGCGAGAGTGAACGACGCTCCGATACACAGCAGACACCGGTAGCTAACTAGGACACCGGTAGACAGTGTCATTTGCTCCCGAAAAACTCAGATAACACTTATTTCCGTTTTGACACAGAGGGTGGGGTGGATTTGAATCACATAGACAAATCAGGGGAAATCCAGAATGCCAGAAAATGTGTAAACATTCCCTTTTGAATACGCCCCCTCTACCGCTACAGTTCCGCTAGCTTTCCACATTGTTGTACAAACAATTGTTTGAAAACAAAACAAAAGATGTCTGGAAAATACGTATCCCCTTAATTTTGTTAACTAAGACTCATTTGAATGAATTCTCATGCTGACCTATTGCGAAATACTTGTTAACATATGCAGTGAAAAAAAGTATTGATATTTTCACTGTGCTTCCAAAAAGTCGGCGCCCAATTGAAACTTCAGCCTATAACTTGCCAAACCTTGTCCCAAAGCAACAAATATATATACATTATTGCAGCGGCTAAATCACCTGCCTGAAGAAAGGCCCTTTTCCCAACTCCATCCTGGCGCAGTAAGGTCGTATGATGACTGATTCCAGAGGCTGCTTGCTGGTGCGTAAGCCCGGGCCCATGTGGGCTGGAACTTTACGCAAGTGCCCGGTTGTTTGGAGGCGCAGCGTGTAGGCCAGAGCAGGTTTCAGCCGGTTTACAATTGAACACATTTTTTTCTCCAAGGAGATTTAACTGACACTGCGACGGGCAGGGTATAAATCCCAGAACTGAGCCAACAAGTTTTTGTCCCAATCCTTTGTAGCGGTCCGTTGCCTTTGCAGTATGTTTGGCTATAGCCTAAAACAAAATTAGCATGGTAGGCACAAATGTTGTAGCTATACTGACTTATTGTGCATGTAGCCAGGAAGTCCAAAAAATCCGATAAGGGGAGCCTACTCCCCGCGAACCTCCAAGCACTAAACAAGAGCAGTGGATGTGCAAGATGTAAACACTTTCAATGCGCGCACACATACACAAACTCAGCATCAAAAAAAAGAGAAAGAAACGTCCCTTTTTCAGGACCCTGTCTTTCAAGGATAAATCGTAAAAATCCAAATAACTTCCCAGATCTTCATTGTAAAAGGTTTAAACACTGTTTCCCATGCTTGTTCAATGAACCATAAACAATTAATGAACATGCACCAGTGGAAAGGTCGTTAAGACACTAACAGCTTACAGACTGTAGGCAATTAAGGTCACAGTTCTGAAAACTTAGGACACTAAAGAGGCCTTTCCACTGACTCTGAAAAACATAAAAAGAAAGATAACCAGGGTCCCTGCTCATCTGCGTGAACTCTCGAGCGATATGGAGGTGGAGGGTCACAGCATCATCGGACTGAGCTTGTTGTCATTGCAGGCAATCTCAATGCTGTGCGTTACAGGGAAGACCTCCTCCTCTATTATGTGGTACCCTTCCTGCAGGCTCATCCTGACATGAACCTCCAGCATGACAATGCCACCAGCCATACTGCTCGTTCTGTGTGTGATTTTCTGCAAGACAGGAATGTCAGTGTTCTGCCATGGCCAGTGAAGAGCCCGGATCTCAATCCCATTGAGCACGTCTGGGACCTGTTGGATCGGAGGGTTAGGGCTAGGGCCATTCCCCCCCAGAAATGTCCGGGAACTTGCAAGTGCCTTGGTAGAAGAGTGGGGTAACATCGCACAGCACGAACTGGCAAATCTGGTGCAGTCCATGAGGAGGAGATGCACTGCAGTACTTAATGCAGCTGGTGGCCACACCAGATACTGACTGTTACTTTTGATTTTGATCCCCCCTTTTTTCAGGGACACATTATTACATTTCTGTTAGTCACATTTCTGTGGAACTTGTTCAGTTTATGTCTCAGTTGTTGAATCTTGTTATGTTCATACAAATATTTACACAAGTTAAGTTTTCTGAAAATAAACACCGTTGACAGAGAGAGGACGTTTCTTTATAGGGTCAGTTTATAGGGTCAGGGTTAGTCAGAGTTCAGTGTGTCACTATGACTGTGCACGTAGGTGTATTTATATAACACGTTTTCTGGCACTGCTTTCTGCCCTATGTGATTATTGTCAGCAACTCCAGAAAGGCAACAAACCCAGTCCCAGTTGAATCCAACAATCCATGCATTATTATGAGTAATTAACCATAATGGTTTGAATGAGAATGTGCTTTCAATAAAATTACAAATATTGAATGTCAAGCAAAAATACATAATTCTTTAATATTTTGCATACATGTAATTGGTCGCATTACTGCTAATAAAATCTAGCTGTCAGAGGTAAAATTCATTGTTGTTGGGGTTCCAGATTCTTCAAATGTGTCCATCTGTAAAAGAGTCAAAATGATGACATGGAGTGGTGCATTTTCACATTCAGAGAAGCACTGACCCAGTTCTGTGTGGCTGGTGCATCTACTGTAACTATGTACCTCTACGTATTTGTACATCCAGGGGAGCAGCTGGGTGACTCTGGTGTAGACTCCTGGTTTGTTGGGCCGACCACAGCCATCTCCCCAGCTCACTATCCCAGCAAGCCTCCAGTCCCCCTTCCCTGTCTCACACACCAGCGGGCCTCCACTGTCTCCCTTACAACCAGAGAAGAGCACGTGAATTAATGCCTGCATGCATAAACCCCCACCCTCCCCATTTTGCTCTCAGAACAGCCTCAATTCATCTGGGCATGGGCTCTACAAGATGTCAAAATCATTCCACAGGGATGCTGGCCCATGTTGACTCCAATGCTTCCCACAGTTGTGTCATGTTGGCTGGATGTCCTTTGGGTGGTGGACCATTCTTACAGCGTTGCTGTTCTTCACACTCAAACCGGTGTGCCTGGCATCTACTACCATACCCTGTTCAAAGGCAATGCAATCGTTTGTCTTGCCCATTCACCCTCAATGTCACACATACACAATCCATGTCTCAATTGTCTCAAGGCTTAAAAATCCTTCTTTAACCTGTCTCTTCGCCTTTCTCTACACTGATTGAAGTGGATTTAACAAGTGACATCAATACGGGATCATAGCTTTCACCTGGATTCACCTGGTCAGTCTACATCATGGAAAGAGCAGGTGTTCCTAATGTTTTGTACACTCAGTGTACATGCATCAATCAATCTGATATTTTTTCTATGCATATTGGTGCACTGCATGCACTGTGATGTTAGTTTTCTTGTTAAGATGTGTGTAATTATTTGTTTCTATTTATATGATAGAACACATCAAAATATGCCATATACGGTACAGTATAGGTCTATTTGGTGCCAGCTAAGTGGATCTGCTTAATAGACAGGGAACCATTTTGATATGTAGAGAGCATAGGCCAGCTGAGTATAGCCATTGATCTGGAGTAACAGAGAGGCCTTTCTTTCTCATGGAATAAACAGATTCCTCAGTATTTTGAGTATTTTGTTTTGCAGTTCTTGGTGTGCGTGTGTGTGTGTACCTGGCATGAGTCCACCCCTCCCTCCATGGTGCCAGCACAAAGCATCCTGGGAGTGAGGTAGGAGCCGTAGACATTCGGGCGGGAACACATGGACTGGGCTATCACTTGCACCTGAGCCTGTCGCAGCTCAGACGATACAGAGCCTGAGAGAGAGAGAGAGAGGGAGAGAGAGAGAGAGACAGACCGAGGTGGAGTAGAGAACGGAGGGTTAAAGACAGATGAGGGAGATGAAGGCGAGATTATACAAATAGGAGTGTATTAATGGGAAGAGAATGAAGAGACAATTGTCAGGTTATTGAATGAGATTATGGGATGGAAGGGAACATTGTCTTCATTCTGCGACAAATGTCAGGAAATTTGATGTGATTATGAAAAAAGTGGTAAAAATGGAAGACAAGTAAGGCAGAATTATTAGAGTGATCATCCAATCAGTTGAATCGAAAATTATAAGGAAGTGGTGTGGGAATATTTGTGAACGTGACTCACCCCCTTCTTTAGTGAAGCCCCAGCCAGTGACCCAACAGGGGGCACCAGGAAGGAAGGACTCTCTAGGACTGGGCATACACACTGGTCGAACCCCACCTAAAGCAACACATAACCCAACACCAGGATCATTTTCATTAGGACACACCGTAGCAAAACTTCTTGCAACGGAAAACTGGTTCCTTATTAAATAAGTTCAAATAGTACCTCCCCATTTCACTCAGTTTCTGACAGTTTTCTCCGTTTTGTGCAGCACATTGACTGTACTGCACTGACGATAAGCTCACATGTACCCAATAAATCAGTGGTTAAATCAAAAGCGATTCTGTGAGGTAGTATTTTCACATTCTACTTCATTCTACTTATTTCACATTTAATATAAAGAATCAAACCCACCACCTTAGTTTTGCAAGCACCATGCTCTACCAACTGATATTCTTTTTGTGTTGACATAGTGTTAAGTTGTCAGTTAGATTTCATCCTTGAGAGAAACCATGAACATGACAAATGCCAAACAGGAACAGGTTAAATCAGAATAGGAGCATCCGTACATATAGCCATATAACCTCCGCTGAACAACTTTCATCATTAATTCCTCTCACCTCCCATGTCTATGTCAGCCACGGTGCGAAGTAGCCCCAGGTCATAGTCGTTGTTGTTTACGGAGAAGCTGGGGTGATAGAGGATCTGCAGTGCTCTGTAGCGTTGGCCCACTGATGTGTCCGTCAAACTGAGCGTGTCCACAACCACCTGCCACTCTGACTCTTGCAACATGTTGTACCTGGGTTATGGAGAATGCAGGGATATAGAAGGCACAAATTATGTAACGTAATAAGTACAGTTGCCATATTAAGACAGCCTCAGAGTCAAAAGGGGTTGCTGAGGATGTCCTAAGATGGACACCGTGATGAAAATAAATCAATAGATAAAGCATTTATTCTCCTTCCCTCCCCCTTACTGGATGAAGCAGTGGGCTGCAGTAATAATCCAACGTGGGGTGACGATGGCTCCCCCGCACACATGTTTCCCTCTCCAGTGTAAACTGCTCTGCCAGCCCCACTTGTCTTCTGCTAACATCCCCCCGACAATCCTCCAAGCTTTCCGACCAGCACCAACTGGACCTAGGCAACCTGAGGCAGAGTGGGATGGGGGGGTGCTTCAACAAATGAACTGTCAACACAGACATAACCTGAACACGTTATTCGGTTATGCAAGACATTGTTCAGTTTGTACAATATTGACTTGTGGGATCAGTTACTGATTGTCATTGTGTGATAGCCAGTCATTTGGCCAGTTGTCTACAGATTGCTTGTGCATTTGAATGTACCAAGAAGACCTATGCAATTCGGATGTATCAGCGGATCGGATGGCATTACCTGCACTGGCGTTACCTGTCTGGTTGATGGGTTGCTTGTGCAGCAGGACTGGCATTGGGACACTGCAGTTCCCTTTAACGCCACATGGCTGCACCATGTCTGTCAGGTTGGGTGGGAAACACAGGAACTTGACTGAGGAGGAGACAAACACGATGCGAAGGAGAGTGAGCGAGGACGAGGTAAAATGGGTGTTTGTTGAATGCTTGCATCCTTTTTTTTTACTGTCAAATGCATCTGGTCTTGGGCTGCAGGTAGCCTAGCGGTTAAGAGCGTCTGTCTGCAAGCTTTCATGGTTGCCCGGGAATAGGTGGAACATTTATACAATCAACAATGTGTATTTTATTATACAACTGAAAGGTTGCTGGTTCAAAATCCCTGACCCGACTAGGTGAAAAACCAATTGATGTGCCCTTATTGCGCCTGTAAAATCTGTCAATGTAACCCTAATTGTGCCTGCAAGTCGGTCTGGATAAGAGTGTCTGCCAAATGACTGTATATATAATAAGATATGACATTGTGTCTGTAAATGTTACTAGCCATAAAATCCTTGCTTTCTCAAAGCTTATTGGAGGAGAGGATGCAAGGGACCTCCTCCCCCAACGAGCTTTGGGAGGAGTCGAGTGAAAAAGGCTTGTGACGTTTTCAGACACGGCCCGAGTCGACAATGCCAAGCACTGTATTGTCAGTGAGGTTACCTAAAATGGCGAAGAAGATGAAAAGAATGATGAAGGCGGCGATGAAGGTCGTCAGCATTGTCAGACGTGAGGGGCAAGTGCACCGCGGGGGCTCAAGATCTACAGGAAGAAGGGAACAAAGCATATGTTATTTTGAATAAACTGCTGCATTCTTTGGATACCTTGGACATTCAAGTGCTTTTAACAAGTACGTGCATAACCTTTGTAGAAAAGTACAATAGGTTTCAGAGACGTATAATATCTGGCCCTGTGTGGTTGACATGTTGGCAAGCTTTCATGGTTGCCCAGGAATATGTTGGAACATTTTATGCAATCAACAACATGTATTATACAACCGTGGAAAGGTTCATGGTACAGCCAGGGGGACTGTGGTGCTTGACATGAACACAAGCTAATCAACCAAAAGCCCAGTATGACTTGGGGCATATTCAATACTCCAATTCTGTTGCAAAACATTGCAAGATTTTCATTCAATGGAAGCAAACGGAACAAAACGGGAAGGGACCTGCCTGAATTTGTCCAATAGAAACTCTTGTTTTGTTCTGTTTGCTTCCATTTGGTTTTTAAATGGTAAACGGTTTCCGTAATGAATACGTCCGTGTATTCAAGTCTCTCTCTCCAATACTGCACAGTAGCCTACCTGGCTCTTCATCTGGGCAGTCTTTGGGGAGTGTTAGCCCAACAGATCCTTCATCCACTTCAGATGGCTTCCTCTGTGGGACCTCCAGAGAGCCACCATCACAGGGAGGGAGGGGCGAGGAGGTCTCTGAATTTGGGTCCTCTGAGCAGGCCATGTCCGGGGGTTGGGGGGATGAGGGGACTACCTTTTGGGGTTGGGCCTCCATGGGTACCTCAGAGGAGGACGTAGGGGGATCAAGTCGTGCTTCTATTCGGGGCTGTTGGGCCTTTAGATTCACCTCAGAGGGGCGAGGTGTTGGGGTTGTGTCTGTCTGATGGGCATTGGGAGGTGGTGGTGGTATGCCCATTCCCATGTGGTAAGTGGGAATTCCCATGAGTGCAAAGAGTGTAGAGAATGGTTCCTGGAATACCCCCACTGGTACACCCCCAGTTGCAACATTGAGGGAAACCGAGGGGAAGGTTCCGAGGGATGGGGTGATGGGTTCATTGCGTGGATGTTGTGCACGTGGAAGGAAAATGGAGGCCTTCATATCTATACTTGTGAGGTCTGGGTATAGGAGTTTCTGGGGGGGTGGTGTGAGTAGTGGTTGGGCGAGGGGGGTGATAGTAGACCGATGCTGTAGGGGTTGGAGGCGTGCGACAGGTGGTGGAGGATGGATCTGACCAGGGGGAGTCTGCCCTGGGTGGGATCCAGCAGAGAGGGTCTGAGGCTGGGCAGGAGAGCAGACCAGAGAGGGGAGCTCTGGGCCAATCCCAGATGAATTGGTACCACAGGCACCCTTTAGCAGAGACATAGACAAGCTTTTAAGAACCTGTACAATGTGTTTTGAGGGTGAATGTTAACTTCTTTATACAATCTCTGTTCTTATAAACAAGTACACACCAGATTTTTTTTATATATCTGTATACACATTAAGTCCTCTACAAGTTGTGTGCGGTCGGTAGAATCAACAGAATTGTGCATGAATGAGAAAATTATTATAAAGAGCATAATTGCTATAATAGAGCTATAAGGAATTTGAATAAAAAATTAGAAGCTTGCTGGGAAATCAAATACCACCCACTGTAGATTATGCAAGGACATTCTGTTTCCAAAAAAAAGTGTAGTTACTAAATTGATTTTACCTGAATGTAAGCCATAGAGAACTGTGTGTCTCTACTTCATCAGGGATTATTCAACTGAATCTATTATTCCTTCACTCAAAGTTGGAGTTCCAAAGTCACAAGAACAACATCCTTGAAATAGTGGCAACAATTCTGTCAAATGCATCGTCTATCCCAGGCTTGGTCTTTTTCAGTTCATTTTCGCCAGACCGCTCCTCTGTTGTCTCTTCTTCTACCTGCAATCATCCTTCCGTACCCAACCCAGTTCCTTTCCTAATCTTTTCATTATCTCACCCCCCCATCATCCCTCTTCTTCTCCTCTCATGAGTTCCACCATTTTACCTCTCCTTAATCTTTCTCTCCTCCTCTGAAGAGGGGTAACTGTAGGTAGGTGCGAGCAGGACAGGACAAGGTAGGGCTGTAACAGATATGTACACTCTTGTCATCGATCATGAAATATGCATGTGAATAATTGTGAGCCAGGGTCAGAGTTTAACAACAGAGGGTAATGTATACTGTACCCCGAGTCATTCACTCGCAGGTACTCAGTTACACAGACACAGTATACTGAATGAAAACAAACATACTTAAGTTAATATACAATGACTCCATTTGTATTTGAAGGGCATCTCATTTTAAATGATCTCCTAGGTTGGTTTGCATACAGTATGACAAAAACACAGAAAAACTGTCCTATACAAACCATGTCTATGTTCATTGATGGGACAGGAGTTGTCAATGGGAGGCACGCAAAAACTTAAAGTCATAGTGACCTATCGTTCTGCCCCTGAACAGGCAGTTAACCCACTGTTCCTAGGCCGTCATTGTAAATAAGAATTTGTTCTTAACTGACTTGCCTAGTTAAATAAAGGTAAAAAAAAACAACAACAAAAAACATGACTTACACTGACCCACTATCTTTGTGTGTGTGTGTGTGTGTGTGTCCTGTTTCACATCAGCAGCATTTGTTTGGCCTCTCATGTTACTGTAGCAGACAGGTGTTGGCAGACAAACACGGGGAGCATCCACACTGCTTCACCACCAGAGGGGTTAAAGAAGCGATGAGAGAAGAGCCAGAGATCAACGTAGAGAGCAAATGTATTTTAAACAAGTTAGTCAATTAATCCATTTCTGTCTATTTTTTGACCAGTACAGTACTGCAGGGCTGGGGTCAATTTGAATTGAAGTCAGTCAATTAAGGAAGTGATTTGAATTTAAAATCCAAAGCATAGATTAAGTTGCCAATGAAAACAACTTTTTTCTGCGTTATTAATCAATTGGAAAATATCTTTACTTCCAGAATTGACTGACTTCAATTCAAATTGACCCCAACCCTGCAGTACAGAAAACTTGAAATAGACTAGCAATATGAGTAGAACATAATTTATTACATTTACCTGTACAATAACAGTAATACAGATATTTAGAGCTCACACTCTAAACAACAATATATACATATACCTCATGAACAAACCTTGATTAGTCGCTCATCATATGGCATCATATCACCATGTTATTATGGCATCATATCACCATGTTATTATGGCATCATATCTTCACCAACATATTCTTAATATAATACATCTCTTACAGGCATGTTTACACTGGGACGACGCAACAAGACTGCTATTGGAGAACAATTGTGCATCTCCTTAAAATAGGACCTCTGTCCTGTTTTAACTCTGTTAATTAAATTACAATGTCTGCAGACAGTACACTTCAGAGGGCTATCAGAGAATAATACACTTACTTAGTCATCCCCATAAGGAGTGGGACAGTCTTCTGCCACTGTTTGTGCCCTACCCCATCTCTTCCCATAGAACCTTCAGAATATTACTCTCTCCCTGCTATGTTTTAGATTTACAGAAGTGTACATAACCTCTTTATAATTCCCAAGTCTGTTTTGATTTGGTATATCGGTCTTGCTTCACTTGCTCTTCTGTTTGACCTGTTCAATTTTTTGGGGACTCTCTCTCTCTGTCCCCCTCTTCCCCTCCATCTCTCCTTCCATTCCCTTCTGGTCTTTGTTTTCACCCCTCTCTTTCCCTTCTTTAGTTTTATTGCAAGTCTCTGACCTTGTTTTTGCCTCTCTCCACTACACTTTTCACACTTTCTCCCACTCTCCCCCCATCCCCTTCCTCCCTGTACTCAGCAGTTTAGGATCTTGATGAAGGCCTTGCGGAACTCGATGTTGAAGGTGGTGTAGATGACGGGGTTAACGGCACTGTTGAGGTAGCCCAGCCAGGTGACAGCACTGTACAGAGAGGGGGAGATACAGCAGCTGCCACAGTGGGCCTTCAGCACGTGGGTCAGGAAGAAGGGCAGCCAGCAGATGATGAACACACCTTATGGAGAAGGAAGGAGAATGAAAGGGTGTGAGCAGGCCTCAATTCACTCTCGGCCACTTCCCTTCAGATCATCAAACATTGAAAGGCCAATGGGAAGGGGGAAGGAGTGAATTGGGACTGGCTGAAACATTCTCTATTCAGCCACCCTCATCGTCTCCTTCTGATTCTCTCACCCAGCACAATAGCCAGCATCTGGGTCGCCTTCCTCTCCTTCTGCTGCGACAGAGTCCCTTTCACCCTCTCCTTCTGCATCGCTCCCTTCTCCCTGTCTGCATTGCGCTCCCTCCATCGCTCGCGGCCACTCATGCCATCCTCGAAGGTGGCACGGCGGGGTACGAGGGCGGAGCGTGGTGCCACCGACGGTGACGGGAAGGGTGCGGGTACCACAGAGATAGAAAGGGAGATCTTGGTGGCTCGTCCGGAGGGGGGAGGGCGGTGAGAAGGGTGAGGCGGGGGGAGGCTCTGGTCTAACTGGGACAGGAAACCACATCCCACCGGCTCCTCCTCCAGGGGGTGCACCACCGCCTCCTTCACTAACGTCTAATAGGGCAGGGGGAGAGAGGCAGGGAGAGGAGGGGGTGAGAGAGAGAGAGAAAAAAGAGAGAGCTCAATAGAGAGAAAAACGAAGTGAGAGCGAGAGATACAGACAGAGAGAGAGAGAGAGACAAGAGGCAGGAAGAAAGGATGGGAAGGGAGGGAAAGACAAATAAGAGAGAGAAACAGCAAGCGATGTAGAGATATGTACTGTAGTTCTAAGGCTCATATTGTAGGAGATTTCGTAATCCAATTTCATGGTCACAGTGTTCCAGCGACTTACCACTTTCTTGCGTTGGGGGGCGGTGGTGGGGGGCCTTGTGATCAGCGTGCACAGCTTCACATCCTCAGGGAGGGTACACTTATTCTGAGAGGATGAAGGGAGAGATAAAAGTTTTTCTTTTAAATCAAGCTTTTTTCACTTCCTCATCCTGCCTCTGATTTATTGGCTGGCTGTTTTATGGGGTTAATTGATTGATGACTGGCTGATTAGTTAACTGATAGATTGGTTGACTAATCATGAACCTTTCTGTGCCTGTGGCCCTCCCCCGTCTTGCCTCCTCCCTGTGGGTGCAGGCCGTGTCTGCGGGGCACGGTGCGTCGGCCCCGCCTCCGCAGCACGACACAGATCTGGGCATACACCAGCAGGGTCACGATGAACGGAACGTAGAAGGAGGCCACGGATGAGTAGACCACGAAGGATGGGTCAGCGAAGGCACACTTGGTCTCCTCCCGACTGGCTGATGGAGTGACGGGGATGAGAAGAGGTGGATAGAAACAGAGATGTTGTTTGGGAGTGGGGACAGGTGGGAGGAGGAAGCAAGAGAGAGGTTTTCCTCTAGAGTTCTGGTCAGATAGCCAAAGATGTCAACCCTAGCTGTTAGAGATGTCAACCCTAGCTGTTAAATATGTCAAAGTCCACTCCGTAATGGTGTGGCAACCAAGTAAATGCCTGGGTTTAGCTCCAGAGAAGACGGGTACATAAGCATCCGGCATTGGCCGCTTCTCTCCATATTCAGGCTGGATGCAACATCTGAAAGGCATATCAAATTTGCTTCTTATAAGGCCAGGCCATGGCCTATCGCACAACACACTACAGTCTAGTTGAACCCTTTCAACAGTATACAGCTGCTAGCAAATGACTATATGCTGTACACTGTAAGTAGGTGCCTTTCTGTTGAATTGGATGTTTAGATGGTAGGTCCAATCCAATAAACGCAAGCTTCCCCATATACAGTATAACCATAGCCATTCTATAGGACACATGGTGACCCTGAACGCCAATCATCTCGTTTTCCCAGCGGTGTGTTGACGGGTCTCTCGAAGGTTACTGAATGTTAACAGGCAGATTAAAGGCGCTGCATGGTCAATCTGATATCTGCAGTGGCCGTAGAGCATTTACTGTAAAACAAACCTTTATATATATATATATATATATATATTTATTTTTATTTATTTATTTATTTATTTATTTTTTTATATTTATTTTTCACCAGGTAGGCCAGTTGAGAACAAGTTCTCATTTACAACTGCGACCTGGCCAAAATAAAGCAAAGCAGTGCGACAAAAACAGAGTTACACACAAACGTACAGTCAATAACACAATAGAAACATCTATGTACAGTGTGCGCAAATGTAGAAGAGTAGGGAGGGTAAGGCAATAAATAGGCCATAGAAGCGAAATAATTACAAATTAGCATTAACACTGTGATAGATGTGCAGATGATGATGTGCAAGTAGAGAAACTGGGGTGCAAAAGAGGAAGAGGATAAGTAACAATATGGGGATGAGGATATTGGGGATGAGGTAGTGTGATATGTGATATGGCGTCTGCAGAGGTCAGGGTATTTATACTTCTTGTGCCTTGCCCGAGCAGCACAGAGCTGTTGTCCAGGAAGTGAGTTTGTGTTTATACAGGACCTCCCGCCCTCACCTACCGTCAACCAATCATGTCAATGCGGAGCGATACGGAGCCCTCTGCATTGTTTCAATATTTGAACGGCACACAGCCATGGGCATTTGGCCTCTGCATGCCTCCATACGAAGCCTCCGACCACATTTTCTGATCAGGCATAAATTGTCTTTTAGTGTTGGCCACTCCAGCTCGAGCGAGTGGTTGTTGCACCAAGCTGTGCAGTATTTGCATACGATAAGCAGTACTCTCTTCAGCCCCGTCCTCAAGGTAGGAGCTTATGTTCCAGACCTTAGTTCGCTTCGTTTTGCACGAGCTACAGCTCCGGCGAGACAGTGCAATAATAGTTTAAAAAAAAATCAGAATACCATCTTGAGCAAAACGTGATGATGTGCACGTTATCCGACTTAAAATGTCAGCCCGCATCACTGATAAA
The DNA here is from genome assembly GCF_018296145.1 of Oncorhynchus tshawytscha. Lineage (NCBI taxonomy): Eukaryota > Metazoa > Chordata > Actinopteri > Salmoniformes > Salmonidae > Oncorhynchus > Oncorhynchus tshawytscha. The sequence goes on from NC_056431.1 coordinate 21,990,950, forward strand.
CCTTCTGTATTGTGGATGTGGACTGACAGGCCAATCAATGAGCCCCTCTTCCATTGAAACTTGTTGACTGATTAAAAGCACACAGAGCTGAAAGCTGTTAGTAAGCAGTAGTGTGTCTGTGTGTGCATGTGCGTGTGGTGTTAGTGATGGCAGTGACTGCATAGCTGTTCGTCGTGATTAAACAGGATGTAGGCCTATCTAACTGATTGTTCATTCGGTCTCTCACCAACTGGTGATACCCAGATATCCAGTAGGGCTGCAATCTTCTTCCAGGCTGACTACAGATGGACTGGAAGATCGCAATGGTTATGTTACATAGCTAATAACATAAATGAGTGTGGGGTTTCTGCACACGTGGGGGCTTCCCAGGCCATGTTTATGTCTCTCCTAGACTTAAATGAGTGAATGAGACTAGAGCACGTGTGATTGAATAGATTCATCGGAGTGACTGCGGTTCCGGTTTCTCTGGAACCCGACTTGCTGTTGGTAAAAATACATAGATTTCTGTGCATGAGGGATCCACTAGCCTCCTTTCAGCTGATGCTCAGTCAATCCGTGACTCCGCAGCCGCGTGTACACAAAAAACCCCAGTTCAAACAAAGGTAGTTCTTTGTCTGTTGTAACCGTGGGCTATGGCAAACATGAGCATGACACGAGGCGGTTGTCTAGCCATTTCATTTCCTTTTTTCAACATCATTGGAAACGTTGGCTAAACAGAAGGCAGATTGCTGGCTATATGGCAGCATAACTATAAAGATTACACCATCACACAAAACGTTAATTGTTTTGCCCCAATGCAATGTGTAAGACTGCGTCTTGCTTCTACGGAAATATCCATTACAACAAATCAAATGTATTTATTTGACAGACAGAGAAGGTTCCTGCCGCCATATATATATTTTTGGAACATTCGTTCAAATTGCAGCTATTCAGGACGGGGGGGAAAATGCTTTCTTTGTAGCCTCGGCCTAGTCATTGACATGCACACAGAATAACAGAAAGTAGCTCATATCTGGCTTCAGGTCTTATCCGAGATAAGCTGTTGACATGCACCTTTGATATCCCGCTCATGAGGAACCATGAATAATCAGAATTTACCTCATTTAAATATATGGGTTAAATGGAATAGTAACTGAAATATAAACTGACTGTAGGCCTATAACCGCTCATCTGTAGCGTAATACAATATTAACTCCTGCAGAAATCTGCATTTCAAGCAGTGAAATTAAACAACAAATGAAACATTTTGTCTCGGGAACAGGAGTGGAGAAATATTTCTTTCTTTCAGCATCTCTTGAGGAAAATGTGAAAGCGCGTGTAATATGTTATCTTAAGACACTTATGCAAGCATACAGTATGCACCCAAGAAAAACTGAAGTCTTATCAGAATTGTGTTTCGTCTTTCACTTCCTCTTAAACTGATGACATTCGGACATACAGGACCAATCTTTTCACTGTTTTGGAGTTATTCTGTTTTCTCTGGGGGGGGACGGGACAGAGAGACAGATACAGAGACAGACAGACCTGTGTTGTTGAGTCCAAACAGCAGAGGGCTGGAGATGGCGAAGGAGAGGAACCACACAACAGCAATCATCAGAGCCACCCTCCTCCTGGAGCTGTATCTGGTGTTATACAGCATGGGCATCGCCACCGCCATGTACCTGCAAACACACACATGCAGTATTTCGAGCTAACGCCTACACACGCACACGTGTGCATGAAGAATCCCGCACACAAATACCTTGCCCACCACCGCCCACACACAGTTCAGTTGCATTGTCAGTTAGTCTCATTCACCGGTCGAACACAAACAAAAGCTGTCCAAGTCAGTTTCACGGTGCAGTAGCTTGACAAACCACTAAGAGCCCTCCATAGAAAGCCCGGTGTGAGGAGAGGAGACTGTCATCCCTCCAAAGGGCTGGTGGTCAGGGACAGATACGAAAGAAGAACAGTACCCACACTAAGCCCTGAGACATGGCTTCACAGTCAGAGCGAATCAATCTACAATGGGACAAACTAGGCTACAACTATTGAGGCTGCTGAAATTGTCAATTTCTTTCACTGGTTTTGAAAGGGGAAGGATTTGGTTGGACAAAATGAGCTCATGTTAAGAAGATGATACTTCTGAAGTGAGGAGGGTACCCTAAAAGACAGGAAATGTTTTTCTGATGGGAAAACAACAATAACAAACCATAAAAAAATACATGTCCCATCAGGAGACATGACCATCACCTTAAAATATGTTTTCGCTGCAAGGGCACAATGAAATCAATCCAGATTTTGAAGAGTGTGAGAAGAGAGTGATGGGAGGAGAGCAAGCGAGACAGACAGACGTAGATAGAGCGATAGATACTGGGGAGAGAGAGCAAGAGATATACTGTAGAAAGATCGATACTCTAGATAAATACTGTAGTTAGATAGATAGATACTGTAGATAGATATAGAGAAAGAGTGTGAGTACCTGTCGATGCTGATGGCACAGAGGTTGAGGATGCTGGCAGTACACATCATGACGTCCAGGGTCAGGAGGATGTCACAGTGGATGAGACTGAAGCGCCACTCCCCTACCACCTAGGAAAGGGACACATACAGTATGAACAATAACACACGTGAGGAATTATTACATGTGTTCCGGAACAGCAGGGGTTTGTAATTCATGGCCCCAATCAAAATGAGTGCCCTACATAGGGAATAGGGTACCATATGAGACACAGACATGCTGATCCATTATTGACTGCTACCGTGACATTATCTGAGAGGGCTTTTGAAACACCTACGAATGAACGAGTGTAGAGCCTAGGAGAAAAAGACAGGGAATGAGACAGACAAACGAAAGAGAGACAGAAAAACACTGGCTGCCAGATGGATAGAAACACGCACGCACGAACCCACACACACCCACCCACCTCCAGGTAGACGCCCCAGGGCATGACCAGGACGGCCAGCAGCAGGTCAGACACGGCCAGGGAGACAATGAGGTAGTTGGTGGTAGTCTGGAGGGCGCGCTCGCGCGACACCGCCACACAAACTAGCACGTTGCCGAACACCACACAAAAGATGAGCAGCACCAGCAGCACAGCGTAGAAGTTATAGGGAGGGGAGGAGAGCAACGGAGAGCTGGAGCAGTTGGACGGAGAGAAGGAGGAGGTGGAGAGGGAGAAGGAAGAGAAAGGGTTGGAGGTGAGGGACGGTGTGGGAGAGGAGAGGGAGTATGTTGGAGAGAGGGAGGAGAAGCCTGTCTCATTGGGGAAAGTAGTCATCATGCTCCTCTGGACAGAGAGAGTCTGGAACAGTCTGAAAAAGTAACAAGAGAGACTAATAACATCAAGAGTTATGACTCATAATTAGACACACAAAGCTCTTAAACTCTGTACCTTGTATATACAACACATACAGTAGATATATGTACAATTCCACAATCTCAGCTCAATGCAGATTGGAGTTGTACATCCTATGGATGTGATAAGTTGGTGCGGTGCTGATGGCTTTATAGATTGGAGCATGGCGCTTTCAATATCAGTTGTGGTTTTGATTCCCATATGGGCCACACATATCAAATGTCTTTGTTGTTACTTCGCATCAGTCATTTTGGATAAAAGCATCTACTACATGCCCATATTCTTCTACTTTAAGTGAATTACAGTGGGTTTTTTCATTCGATTGGCAGTTTCATTCCACCTTTAGCCTATTTCTCGAACACAGCACCTCTACCCTCCAATGTTTCAGATTGGCTTTGAGATACATAATTAAAGGGAGAGATCTAAAGCTCCCTCCCTGTCCCTCTAAACTACCCTACATACCTACACCAGCCTACATACAGTGCATTCGGAGAGTATTCAGACCCCTTGACCTTTTCAACATTTTTACACATTTATAGCCTCATTCTAAAATGGATCCCACAGACTCGTTTTCTGTGGGAGACAGGATAATAAGATATTATTATTACATGAGAAGAACATAACCTACATCAGAAGCATACAATCTTACTAACCTACATCAGGTGATAACTTAGCCTATACCACGCTGTATGTACAGTGCATTCGGGAATGTAAAGACCTCTTGACCTCTTTTATTTTAGGACATGTATAAATAAAAAAAACAGAAATATCTAATTTACATACAGTACCAGTCAAAAGTTTGGATAAACCTACTCATTCCAGGGTTTTTCTTTATTTTTACTATTTTCTACATTGTAGAATAATAGTGAAGACATCAAAACTATGAAATAACACATATGGAATCATGTAGTAACCAAACGAAGTGTTAAATCAAAATATATTTTATATTTGAGATTCTTCAAAGTAGCCACCCTTTGCCTTGATGACAGCTTTGCACACTCTTGGCATCCTCTCAACCAGCTTCATGAGGAATGCTTTTCCAACAGTCTTGAAGGAGTTTCCACATATGCTGAGGACTTGTTGGCTGCTTTTCCTTCACTTTAAGGTCCAACTCATCTCAAATGGGTTGAGGTCAGGTGATTGTGGAGGCCAGGTCATCTGATGCATTCTTAAGTTTACATACACTTAGGTTGGAGTCATTAAAACTTGTTTTTCAACCACTCCACAAATTTCTTGTTAACAAACTACAGTTTTGGCAAGTCGGTTAGGACATCTACTTTGTGCATGACACAAGTAATTATTCCAACAACTGCTTAAAGACAGATTATTTCACTTATAATTCACTCTATCACAACTCAGTGCCTCTTTGTTTGACATCATGAGAAAATCAAAAGAAATCAGCCGAGACCTCAGAAAAAAAATTGTAGACCTCCACAAGTTTGGCTCATCATTGTGAGCAATTTCCAAACGCCTGAAGGTACCACGTTCATCTGTTCGAATGATAGTACGCAAGTATAAACACCATGGGACCACACAGCCGCCATACCGCTCAGGAAGGAGACGCGTTCTGTCTCCTAGAGATGAACGTACTTTGGTGTGAAAAGTGCAAATCAATCCAGAACAACAGCAAAGGACCTTGTGAAGATGCTGGAGGAAACGGGTACAAAAGTATCTATATCCACAGTAAAACGAGTCCTATATTGACATAACCTGAAAGGCCGCTCAGCAAGGAAGAAGCCACTGCTCCAAAACCGCCTTAAAAAAGCCAGACGACAGTTTGCAACAGCACATGGGGACAAAGATCGTACTTTTTGGAGAAATTTCCTCTGGTCTGATGAAACAAAAATAGAACTGTTTGGCCCTAATGACCATCGTTATGTTTGGAGGAAAAAGGGGGAGGCTTGCAAACTGAAGAACACCATCCCAACCGTGAAGCACGGGGGTGGCAGCATCATGTTGTGGGGGTGCTTTGCTGCAGGAGGGACTGGTGCACTTCACAAAATAGATGTCATCATGAGGAAAGAAAATGATGTGGATATATTGAAGCAACATCTCAAGACATCAGTCAGGAAGTGAAAGCTTGGTCATAAATGGGTCTTCCAAATGGACAATGACCCCAAGCATACTTCCAAAGTTGTGGAAAAATGGCTTAAACAACAAAGTCAAGGTATTGGAATGGCCATCACAAAGACCTGACCTCAATCCTATAGAAAATTTGTTGGCAAAACTGAAAAAGCGTGTGTGAGCAAGGAGGCCTACAAACCTGACTCAGTTACACCAGCTCTGTCAGGAGGAATGGGCCAAAATGCATCCAACTTATTGTGGGAAGCTTGTGGAAGGCTACCCGAACCGTTTGACCCAAGTTAAACAATTTAAAGGCAATGCTACCAAATACTAATTGAGTGCATGTAAACTTCTGACCCACTGGGAATGTGATGAAAGAAATAAAAGCTGAAATAAATCATCCTCTACTATTATTCTGACATTTCACATTCTTAAAATAAAGTGGTGATCCTAACTGATCTAAGACAGGGAAAGTTTTACTAGGATTAAATGTCAAGAATTGTAAAAAACTGAGTTGAAATGTATTTGGCTAAGATGTATGTAACCGGGCCAGCCCATCTTGGTAGGAGGGCCAGCCGTTTCCCACTGATCAGCCAAAGGCTGATCATATATTACTATAACAATTTTTATTTTAGCAAAAATCATTAAATAAAGGCCAATGGGCCACTGTTCATGCCACTTTTCTTATTGTTTTATTTGTATATTAAAACAATATTTCTACCAGCCCACCCAAACAAAACAAATGGTCCAGCCCATCTGACATTTGCCAGAATTGCCAGATGGCCAATTTGCTCCTGGTATAATCGACCTATTTTACAAAAAAAAATATGAATGAATTTAAGCCTTAAAGTGGTCAGCAACTTTTTTTCATGTGGAGTGATAATTTACATGATCATTTCTACCAATCTGCATGCCAGTTTGGACCTATGATTTTCATATGGGCATTTTCGTCAAACAGAAAATACGCTGACGAAAATAAATATCCATTATAAATCACATTGGCAACACCACATGGCAGTTGGTTCAGGTTCTTTCAGTTGCATGAAATATGGCCTCTCTATGCCTGTCTGCCTTTATTCTAGCCTTCTCGGTCTTCAGCTCTTGCTAGCAAACATGAAAAATTGTACGAACTATTCTGGGCCCTCAGAGATTCCCGTGCCAGTGATCTCCAGACATACAGCTTTATTTGTGCAAGGGAGAAGAAGCGTTCGGGTATTGTATGATGTTTCCGCAGGATATATAGTTTCAGAGCATTACATTTTCCAGGCTACGTGGTTATCGAAGGGGAGAGTGCTGGAAATATTTCTCAAATACAAAAACAGACTTTGTTACTTTTTGTTTGAGGTGAAGAAAAAAATGACAGAAAAGGCAAAGCTTATTAGTTGTGGTTAAAAAGTTAAGACAATCAGAAATACTACAGGTACAGTAAGTGCCAATATAAAGGAAACCCTTGCATAAAGTGTCTTAATAGATTGTTGGGCCACCATGAGCCAGAACAGCTTCAGTGAGCCTTGGCATAGATTCTACAAGTGTCTGGAACTATATTGGAGGAATGCGACACCATTCTTCCACGAGAAATTCCATAATTTTGCTATTTTGCTGATGATCATGTACAACTCTGTCTCAGGAGCTGCTCCAGAATCTCTCATAAGTGTTCAATTGGGTTGAGATCTGGGTTGAGTTGGGTTGAGACAGCCATGGAATATGGCTCTACATCATTTTCATCCAACCATTCAGTGACCACTTGTGCCCTGTGGATGGGGCATTGTAATCCTATGGGGGCATAGCCAATGTAGCCGAAATAAATGGCCTGCCCAGTATTTTTATACGTGACCCTAAGCATGATGGGACGGTGATTGCTCAACTAATTCAAATCAAAATTTGTCAGATTTACAGAACACAACAGGTGTCGTAGACCTTAACGTGAAATGCTTACTTACAAGCCCTTAAACAACGCAGTTTTAAAGAAATAGACTTAAGAAAAGATTTACTAAATAAAGTAAAGTTTGAAAAAAAGAATTACATTAAAATAACAATAATGAGGCTACATACAGGGGAGGGGGTACCAGTACCGAGTCAATGTGTGGGGGTACAGGTTAGTCAAAGTCATTTTTACATGCAGGCGTAAAGTGACTATGGATATTTAATAAACAGCGAGTAGCAGCAGTGTAAAAAAAGGGGGGTTCAATGCAAATAGTTTGGGTGGCCATTTGATTAATTGTTCGGGAGTCTTATGGTTTGGGGGTAGAAGCTGTTAAGGAGCTTTTGGGACCTAGACATTGTGCTCCGGTACCGCTTGCCGTGCTGTAGCAGAGAGAACAGTCTATGATTATGGTGACTGGGGTCTGACAATTTTTGTGCTTTCCTCTGACACCGCCTGGTATAGACGTCCCGGATGGCAGGAAGCTTGGCCCCAGTGATGTACTGGGCCGTACGCACTACCCTCTGTAGAGTATTACGGTTAGATGCCGAGCAGTTGCCATACCAGGCGGTGATGCAACCGCATCATGCTCTCGATGGTGCAGTTGTAGAACTTTGAGGATCTGGGGACCCATGCCAAATCTTTTCAGTTTCCTGGGGGGGGAAAGGCGTTGTCGTGCCCTCTTCACGAGTTTCTTGGTGTGTTTGGACCATGATAGTTTGTTGGTGATGTGGGCACCAAGAAACTTTAAACTCTCGACCCACTCCACTACAGCCCTGTTCATGTGAATGGGGGTGTGTTCGGCCCTCCTTTTCCTGTAGTCCACGATCATCTCCAATTCAGAAACCACACCTCTGTGGAAGCATCTGCTTTCAACCCTTACAAAAAAGATTTCAGTCAGAGTGCAGTATAACTTCAGTACACTGCTGCATAACTGCAGTTAGAGTCCAGTATGCTGCAAATACGGCATCCCCAAAAAGTTTTTTTTACATTTTTTTTTCATTTTGCAGATATTTTGCAATTACTGTGACCAAAATAGCACAATCGACTGCAGTTTCAAAACTGGAATCTTTTTTGTAAGAGAGTATACTTTGTATCTCTTATTTACTATATATTTGTATCCTACTTCCTTTAGTCCTTTGACTGACAGGAAATCAATATGTTTAACAACAAAGGTAAACTGTCAGTACTGTTCGGCAAATGGGCTTGTTGTGAAAAAGCTCTACATGGCAGTGCTTATGGGAAATCATGGAAAGTGGGTACAAAGCGTGTTCTAAGACTTGTTTCATGGATTTAAAAAAACAACCTAATTTTAGATAGAGATGAGATATGTCAAAGAGGGGAATTGAGATAACATTGTTGTTCAATACTGTATGTGTCAGCACTTCTTTAAGCCATACTGAAAGTAAATTATGCAGATGAAGACTCAAAAACTATCCTGTGAAGTAGGTAGTCCAGACATTTCATTAAATAAGAACCCCCACTCTTGCTCTCTTCTCAGGGAAAACATCCCATTCATCTCTCTTTCTCTGACAAGCCTTTAATCCCTAAAAATGGTTGTGTTGGAAAAAGATATTTAACAGCCACCTCATTCTTTTAAGAATATGTCCCTAACTTGTAACTATTAAATATCGGGTCTCTAAATGACAACAACCCATGTACTGGATCATCGCTCTGTCTTTCCATGCGCTCTTTCTCCCCGTCTTCTCTCCCTCCTTGTCTGTCACATGGACTCTAGACAGGTCTGGCACAGCTTTGGCCTGGTTAGTCGCAACAACAACAAAAACCTTTTTTTGATCAGTCACACTCAGGTGTGTGTGCATGTGTGTGGTAGCATGGTCACTTATAGCTAAAGATCATTGGAGAGAGGGGACAGGAGATCAAGAGATCTCATGGAAATGACATACTGAGATAAACGGTGGGAGAGAAGGATACTGAGAGACAGAATCATTGTCAGTAAGCTCAAACGGCAAGGAAGAAGAGGGGAACGAGAAGTTGAGATGAAATGGAAAGTTGAGGACTTCCAGATATGTGAAGGCAAACTTCAATAAAACGTAACACCATGGACTGAAGTCACATTGAAGAGAGATCCCACTACTACTCGACATGTGGAAGCACAACATCCTCAGCATGGTTTTATTCATAGAGTGGTTATTTTAGGACCAACTACTCATTTGGGCACAAGTACACACAGACACAGAGAGACATACACCAGATAACAGACAAATACAGAGACAACCCAGATAGTAACAAAATGATGAGTAAAAAAGTAGGTTAAACTGCAACTTACCCTCACTCGGGTGTAGTGGTAGTCAGTCCCATACCCTCCGAACAGAGAACTGCAATAGACAGCAGACAGTATGACAATGTATGCACTCACTGTCACTCTGAATAAGCAGAAAATGGAAAATGACAGCAGAGTGAATGTCACCACTCAGTCTGCTCTGAGCCTGCTAACCCTTCTCCTGTCAGAGCTCACACCTCAACCTCTATAACATGCAACACACTCACTCCCTCTACTCCTCAATGAGTGCTCCAGCAGTAAATCCCTTCTCTCCACCTCGCTCTGGTTTTCACACTCTGTCCGTTCATCCAAGTGATTTAGCGGTACTCTCCCCCTCTTTCCCCCCCTCCTCTCTCGTTAGTGGTTCCTAGGATCAGATCCAGTGAGCAGTGTGTGTGTGTGTGTGTGTGTGTGTGTGTGTGTGTGTGTGTGTGTGTGTGCACTCTCCTTAGGAGACGAGACGCTCACTTGTCTTGAAACCTATTCAGAAAAAAAACAGATGAAAACAAATGAACCAAGTGGGTAAAAAGCTCTCTAATTGTGCGACAAATTAAAATCATCCATATACGTTTGGCAGCGCTCGCAATGAGTAGAAGCAGTAGAGGAGATCAGAGAAATGAGACGGGGAAGACAATTCGAAGGGAAAATGTATATGCTTCATTAAAGCATACATGGGGATAGCAATGGGTGAGGGCAGGCAGTATGAGATAGGTAGTGTCATCTAACTCACTTCAAAACACAGTGAGAGTAAGAATTATATCTCATAATTATAACAGATAGTTCAGTGAAGTACTGAATGAAGCCAGCTATTCACTCAGTTTGTTTCTCATCGTACTAACAGACACCCCCTCGGACGATGAGTAATTTATTTTGGCCTCTCAGTTTTTTGTAAAAAAGGAGTATAATCTGCAGGAATTCCTCTAAAAAATAATGGAAATTTGTTCCCAAGTATTCCCACAAATAAAAAGATAGACATACAGTATGTGATTGTGTCTTTATTTTAAAATATATATTTTGGGCTTACTTGGTCAATTTGCAGTGTATTAATTATTTTGCAGGCCCCAGTCCATCATCTCTGACAAAAATCGGTCTGCGGCTGAATCTAGTTGCCTACCCCTGCCTTAGAAGTTAAGATAAGACAGCACACTATCAGTAAAGGTAAGTAAACCATCTCCAATGAAGCAGACCTTTAAGCCTCTCTGTGTCTATCATGTTTCTCTGCTACTTGAACTTTGAACAAATTAGGTACAAATCAAAACCCTTTCATCCATTTACAGTATCTCAGTATATGACTCACTTAAAATGATCATGACTGCTGATTTGTTCAATGCACAAAGCTCTCACCAGTGCCCCTCACTGGGAGCATAATGTGATCTACACAGTATAGCTGAGACCCAATTCTTTACCGTTCTTCCAAAGTGTGCACACACTTTCTCGCATGGACTTCACAATGGGGTAAACTCCTTCCAGCCAATGCTTACACCATTCCTATGCGTTATAATCTGTGACAGGGAGTGTGCAAGTGTACACTTCTGGAAAAAAGTGGAGAATCGGGACATAGCCAATGAGAAAGCAAGCTTAGAGACTGTGAATAAGGTACCTCAGGTGGTCCAGACAATGGTACAGCCTACACATTGACAACTTGAGGAAGTACAGTAGAGCTTGATAAAAAAAGATTGTGTGTGACACGCACAACTCACTAACAGGAATACTTTTTATTTTTTTTAACCTTTATTTAACTAGGCAAGTCAGTTAAGAACAAATTCTTATTTTCAATGACAGCCTAGGAACAGTGGGTTAACTGCCTGTTCAGGGGCAGAACGACAGATTCGTACCTTGTCAGCTTGGGGGTTACTAGTCCAACGCTCTAACCACTAGGCTACCCTGCCGCCCCACTTGACTGGTATGATACTCAATGTACATCAGAATGTAGCCATATAGCTATAAAATGTCGATATTTGACTAGGAAATAGCCTATCAGACTAAAGAAAAACAGTATAGACAACACTATGAAGTGAAAAGGGCCTTACTTTGCACATGATAAACTCTCAGATCTACCGGTCTCTCGATTTCAAGGACATGCCAAATATGAGGAATATGAGACCATACAATGAAGAAAGGCTTTGAAACGTCTATGAATCTATCTGGTGCTCCAAATGGAATTAAGTATAAACTCCTAAAAGGCTTGTAAAAAAAAAAGGCATTTCAACTTTAACAATGTTGAGTATGTTGTGTCAGGTCAGGTAATGAATGTTTAAAACTGTATGCATTCATCTCACACCACGGACATTTCAACAACAACAAAAAATGAAGTCTGAAAATGATTTCCCTTCAAAATAATCATGGCAGAGAATTCAAACATTTTATCTTCATTTCTCTCCTCTCCTCCCTCGCTCTTCTTCCATTACCCTAATGCCCTTGACTGGAGAGCAGAGGACCCAGACACCCAGGGGAGGGAAACATGGGTAGAACTGAATTAGAGGGGGGGAGGGGTGCGAGATGATAGAGAATGGAGGGATGGAAACAGCATTTAAAAATCCATTATTTTAATTAATCAAATATTTATTTTTGGGGGGGAAGAATCTGAAAGCAAAGCTAAGATGCTGTAATAAACAAGTCGAATCCAGACAGGAAAAATAAGGATGATGAACACATCACACATACTTACAAAAAAAACAAGCAAAAACAGGACTTATTGGATCCTCACACAATAGTTTCTGTTTACAATTCAAAAAGCATACAACATGAATAAAACAAAAGCACACGTAATTCTACAAATTACACTACAATCCCATGCATTTGCCCAAAGCGGACTTGCTGAAAAATAAAATAGTAAGATGAGAGGAATACCAACCAAACCTTGAAGCCTATTTCATATTCCTACATAGCAACAAGGACAAAGGCCTTCTTTTCTATTCATATTTCGTGGTCACTGGCCTCGATTGTCAGTGACCTTAAATAACTAACAAACACCTTTACGCCTGTAAACGGCACCCTATTCCCCATGTAGTGCACTACTTTTGACAAGGGCCCATAGGGCTCTTTATAGAGAATAGGGTGCCATTCCGGCTACACCTAGGTCTCTTTATGCTGCTCCTAACACTCATACACTCCCCTCTATCAAAGCCAGTGGCTTTTCAGGACATGATAACTGGAGTTTCGACATGGACCCTGAGGTAGTGGAGGTGAAGCAGAGATATGTTGTTTTAAAAAGCCCTGAAAGCGAGACAGATAGGAGAGTTATTTTTGTGCACCAGTACTGATAAGTCTTTGGAGATATTCCATCTCTGGTAGGGAAACCATTTCATCCATCTCTCTGGATGGCCTCAAGTAAAGTTAAGGCATTTGTACCAAAATGGCACGTTGCTTGGTTTCATTTACCTAAGGGATCTGAGAAGAGCTAATGTCTATGGCTTCAATGTACACCTCTCCTACCCTTTGGACAGGTACAATACTATTGTGTGTGTGTGTTTGTGTGTGTGAGCACGTTGGCAAATGCAAGTCTCAAGGGACAACAGTGTAGGGCTGATATGGCAGCGTCTTCTGTCGATCGTTGATGGCAAAAATCCATGTGGGTTTGACAAAGCTTAAATTACCATTCTCCATCAGTGCCTGTGGCAGAGAGAAAGCGAGAGTGGGAGAGAGAGAGGGGAAAATATATCAGGAGGTGGGAAACTGTTTAATTATAAAGGGGTAGAGACTGAACCCTTTGAGGGCATGAGGGTTCGCCAGCCAATATTTAAAAGGGGACAGCAAATAGTTCAACAACATATATATTTCAATAGCTAGTGACTTGGCAGAGGCACTTTCCATTGCAAATGAGCTTGCGTGGAATACAGATGTCCGTGTAACAGACCTACATCAAAAGGCAACTAACCACACACGTCCAATATCAGATCAAACATCAGTGATGTACAAAAAATGGCCCCGGTGTAGGTAAACATCGCATCAAAATATTTTCCATATCCTAGAATCTGATCTTTAAAAAAAATGTAAATAAACCTAATCCAGGAAAAATGTACTAATTATTTCACTTAAGATAATCATGTGGTAGCTAGAGTGTCAAAGTTATTTCATTCAAGACTTTCAATGAGGAAAATATCATGATGCATTTGTCTCTTTTTGGGAACAGACTATGTATTGATCACGTTACATAGATGACGAGCATTCTAACTCCCTGGATTCATTACCCTTTATAAGTGTCTGTGTGTTAAACAATCATGTTTGTGGTGTGAGTGTGCGCTTGCCTTCTCGTGTATCACTCTTATATTTGTGTACGTCTGTGTGTATGCGTAACATCAAGAGGTCTTTCGAGGAAACAAAAGGGAGGTCACACTCACGTCTTCAAAGGAGTCGTGCCATCCCTCACTGGTGACAACAAACTGGACCTTCTCACTCATGTAGTCCTCCACCGCCCTGAAGAGGGGGGGGGGACAAAGAAAGAGAGAGATATGGGGAGGGGAAGAGGTTGAAGAGAGTGCCAAAGCTACCTGTCTCGTCTGAGATCCAAACACTGTTTTAGAAAAGGTACAATGACACACAAGCCCTCATCCACTGATCACTTGTATTACCTCTAAAAGTACTAGTAAAGTACTACTGTTACAGGAAAATCTGCCCTATTCTCATTCTGGAGTCTTTCTTCTCCCTACCCGTTGAAGGCGATGATGTAACGCAGGAGTAGGCGTCTGTCATTGTTGGGGAACTTGCCGTAAAGGAAAAATCGCTTTCCAGTTAGGAAATCTAAAAAGGGTAGTAAGAAAATGAAAGATCAGCATGAGAGCAAGTCTCCCTGCATAGCATTACAGTAATCTTCATTGTTCATCACTGATGGGAAAAAAGAGAAGAAACTGTCTGCAATTTGACAACTTGACGTTTGTGAGCGTCGTGAAAAACCAGTGTGGCTGACAGAAAAGTACTTTTTTGATTTAGAATAACATGAACAATGAGCAAGAACAAACTGACACATACAGCCAGCCAGCACAGACTGTACAGAGAGAGGCAAACAAGGTCAGACAGACAAACAGAGACAGACCTGGTAGCTCAGGGATGGGCTCGTCCTCCTCGGCCTCAGCGTCAGTGTTCTCGTCAGTCGACCCTCCAAAAGGGTCCTCCTCCTCCACTCCTTTTCTCTCCTCTTTCTTCTGCCGACTCTCGCTCTCCACCCTGCCGACGAGAGAGAGAAAAGTTGTTTATGAAAGGGGGTTTACGAAACTACTGACTGATGCTCTGCTGGTGTCCTTGAATGAAGAGACACCACACCTGTTCATTGATGCTGCACAACAAATTCAACAGACAGAACCAGACATTTCTGCCCACATACAAAACAAACACCCAGGCTCTCTTCAGATTACTGAAAGAGCTCGAGGGGAATATTTGATGCAAGACCATTTCAATATGGCAGAGTTTTAGACTTGTATTGATGCTCTACAACAAAAATAACTAATGAATCAAATGATGAATCAAAATGAGAACAATCTGGGCCTCCCGGGCTGCATTGCAGTCCTAGCTGTGCCACCAAAGACTCTGGGTTCGAACACAGGCTCTGTCGCGACTGGGAGGCCCATGGGGCAGCGCACAATTGGGCCAGCGTCGTCCGGGTTTCGGGAAGGTTTGGCCGGCAGGGATATCCTTGTCTCATCACGCACTAGAGACTCCTGTGGCGGGCCGGGCACAGTGCACGCTGACCAGGTCGCTAGGTGTACGGTGTTTCCTCCGACACATTGGTGCGGCTGGCTTCTGGGTTGGATGCGTGCTGTGTTAAGAAGCAGTGCGGCTTGGTTGGGTCGTGTTTCAGAGGACGCATGGCTCTCGACCTTCGCCCCTCCCGAGTCCGTACGGGAGTTGCAGCGATGAGACAAGACAGTAACTACTAACAATTGGATACCACGAAATTGGGGAGAAAAAGGGTCTAAAATAAATAAATCTCTCTCCAACCTACCTACTCCTGCCAACATGAGGATCAAGTTATCTTGGTCCCAGACCTTTGTGCTGTCTGGGCAACTCCTAAATGTCACTGGGCAACTCCTAAATGTCACTGGGCAACTCCTAAATGTCACTGGGCAACTCCTAAATGTCACTGGGCAACTCCTAAATGTCACTGGGCAACTCCTAAATGTCACTGGGCAACTCCTAAATGTCACTGGGCAACTCCTAAATGTCACTGGGCAACTCCTAAATGTCACTGGGCAACTCCTAAATGTCACTGGGCAACTCCTAAATGTCACTGGGCAACTCCTAAATGTCACTGGGCAACTCCTAAATGTCACTGGGCAACTCCTACGGTCACTGGGCAACTCCTACGGTCACTGGGCAACTCCTACGGTCACTGGGCAACTCCTACGGTCACTGGGCAACTCTTACGGTCACCGGGCAACTCCTACGGTCACCGGGCAACTCCTACGGTCACTGGGCAACTCCTACGGTCACTGGGCAACTCTGATAGCACAGAGATCTGAGACCAGGCTAGGGCAGAGGCACTGTCAACCCAGAGGAGCCGCAATAGGAATGGCTTCGACACCCGCTACAGTCAAATATGAATAATATCCCACTCATGTTCATTTGATGGTGTTAGTTACCTCTTCAGCTCATCCTCCGTGTCCATGCCAGACTCATCTCCTGTGGGATACAGGAGAATAACATATTATTACGTCAGAAGAACATAACCTACATCAGAAGCATACCATCTTAGCAACCTACATCTTACCTAACTAACCTACATCGGGTCATATTAGTCTATACTATGCTGTAGAAACGTTTGTAAGTGCTTTACCCATACCTCTAAGTTTTGCTCTTCCAAAATATAAAGGCCTTGTATTTAGGCCCTAGTTAAAGGCTAGGTTTCCTTAATATTCTTAATATGTATTTTCCAATCAGTGCAGATGGAGACAAGGAAAATAAGCTACTTCTAGACTATTGAGATGCACCCAGTCGCAATTCATTCTTCATCCCTCTTTCATGTTTTGAGGTACGTGATGGGTTAGTAAAGACGTTCTCGTCTCACTAATGCGCCCAGACCACTTACTCGTGGCCTTGCATTACCATAGCAATTAGAATCATGCACAAGTCTCTCGGCAGCGATTGCTCTCCTTTTTTTACGGCGGTGTTGTCAATCCGTCCGTCCCTCCATGCAATTCTTTAAAGAAGTCAGATCCCAACTTGTCTTCCTCTGTCCATTTCACAGTCTTTCATTCCCATCCTCTTCAGTCTTAGTGGTCTTTCTTTCTTCCTCGGCTAGCCACTTGAGCAACATGTATTAAGGCGATTGAGCGATTCCATTCACTACACGGTCGAAAAAAAACATTTACGGCAATAACGGCTCTAGCAAGAAAAGGTGACGAAACAAGTCTCTGGAAACGAGTACAGCCAGAGAGTATATATGTTCCTTTCTCCTCCCTTTCAAACGCCGTGTCAGGGTCCTTCCATTCTGATACACGTGATTCAGCTGCTATCATTAGCTCATGAGAGCACCATTAGCTCATGAGAAAACTGGCAGCAATGATTTACTCAAGTTTATAAATAAGTGGTGAGAATAATGTCTGCCACTTAAATTAGTATCTGTTCTGTTTGTTTAAAAAGCAGTGCTGCACTGAAAATCTGAAGTGATCCTGATTGGTTTGACTACAGCCTCAATGTTTAGGATAAACCTTTTTTTTTAAAGGCATGGTGAAATCCATAGACTAGGGCCTAATGAATTCATTTAAAATCGACTGATTTCCTCATATGAACTAACTCAGTAAATTCAATGAAATTGTTGCATGTTGTGTTAATATTTTTGTTCAGTATAGAACAGTAGCTCCTTTGTACTGTATTTTTTCTGCATTAGCGTTTTGAGCAATGCTTGTGCTTCTCAGAATGCATCTCTCCCTCCACCATGCGCACAGTGGGAAGAGGGAGTGAGAGCCAGCAGCCGACCGCGAAACAGGGACAGGCAGATAGTTTTATAACGGGAATCAAGATAATGCATAGGCTATTTCTGTTGACCAAATGGCTTTAGAACCATCTGCAGGAACGTTGTGCAGCAAAATCACGGTCATTTGAGGTTTGTCATCCCAGCTCTAATGGCGGTGTGTATAATGGAAACCTGGTTCATCTGCGTCTGTGGAACCACCATACAAATCCTCCTCCTCTTTCTTGATGGGGGTCTTTCTGGGAGTGGGTTGCCGTTCTTCTTCTCTCCTCTTTTGTGGAGTCTGCCAACGAGGGAGAGGGCAGTATGGGGGTGGGAATAGGACAAATACAATCATGTAAATCAGAACCATTACAATTATTTGAAGCAGAATTGTGTTTTTGTTCTTAGGCAATCATGTCACGGCATACTGCTAGGTCATGGAATGGTTTAAGAATCCCATACCCTCCTCTCTTTTTCCTCCTCACTCTCCTCATCGTCGCTCCCCTCCGAGCTGGACTCCGCTCCGCCCATCAGGTACCTGGCAGAAAGAGAGAAATGTGGGAAGAAGAAAAAGATCGTTTAAAATAGAGAAATACAAAAAAAGGGGTGAGGGGAAAAGAAGCAAACCAATAAGTGGTGAAAACATCTGATTGGGTAAACAAGAAGATTCCCATTAGATGGGCAGCAAAGGAACGATCACACTGGCTGGAATTTTACACAAAGGTTCAAATGTTGGAAGAACAACATCCGAAGGGTGCAAAAAAGTACTTCATGTTCCAGACAGACACAAAAAGGTTAGCCAGACACAGGTCACACACACACACAGTACCAGAAAACAGCACCATGGACAGCACAGTCAATGCATCCACATAATTCCCTCTTCCTGTTAAGTGGATTTGTTTGACACTTGGAGGTGGTTCTGTCCCCCACAATTACGTATTTGCAGTATGTAACAAAATAAAAATTAACAAAATAAATTAACTGATGCAATACCGATAAATAGATTGATAAGTTTAACAATGTGCATCGCGTGTCCCATTAACAATCACCCATATTAACAAAACGTATTTAATTTCAAACTTCACATTTCCTTAGCATAGGCTACTTACTGTAATGAACGATATCCCCAAAATGCCTGGGATAAGTGATCGCTGTGGTCGGTTTATCTTTCCAGCTCCAAAGTAAATATATATTTTATACACTATTGTAAATGGAATTGTACATGTTGTTTTGCAAATGTTAAAGTGCTACTACGCAGACAGGGTGGAAACACATTTATGCACTACCTGGAATCTGAAGAGCTAAGTTCCGTGAGGAATTCATAAGGCAGTCAAACTAAACCAAGTATATGGATTTGACATCACGTTATTTACTGGGCCTAGATCTATTCTCAACCTCTACCTCCGTACCACCAATAGAACATGACATACTGTCTACTGCAGTATCAAAGTCATGTGCTGACAAGACAAATGCCCTTTTTGAAGTGGAACCAAGCCATTCACACCAGTAAATAGGTTTTACGACACCTATCAAGGGGTGCCAGTCCCCTCTGAGCCACCCCACAGAAAGGGACTGAGAGGGTCCTATGACGAGCAAGCGTGGCAGTGTGGTGTCAGTGCGGTGGCAGTGCCCTTAAGGGAAAGCCCTTATCCTGGTCCACTCAGGCATGACTAAACCGCTAATGTGCACTATGAAAAATGTAAGTGGCTTAAATCGCATTAGATTAGGCCGCCCTTGAAGCGAATACATTACGGAATAAAACAATAAGTCTGGATGAGGAGAGAGGGAGGGGCGGCGGGGAACAGCGTGTGGCTGTGGCACCTAGATGAAATGGAGCCTCAGCCTCGACAGCGGCGTTGCTAACCCACTCACACACACACACATCATTCTCAATCAAAGATGCATTACCTTTTACACAAACACACACTCTCCGGCCCCTCAAGTCACCAAGACGACCGATAAGACGGCTATCAAGGGTCATCACTACTCACACGGTTACCGCTCTATTCTGTGCTTTGATTCCTCATATCCTACAGCACTGTTTAGATTGGAAAATGAAAGAGTAGAGGGTTTCCTAATGTTGTGTAGCATGTGCACACACACACACGACTGGCTACATGCTTAGCTTACAGAGACGGGGTCTGAGACTCTGAGCTTCTCAATCCTCTTAGGACACTTCACTTCATATGCAGTGTGGCGAATTACCCAAGGAAATGTATTGAATTGAGTTAAGGAATAGAATTCTCAAAGCTTTACCAGAGGGTAGGTCCTAAAGGAAAACTTATCCTCCCTCTATGGAGAGCAGTTGCGCAAGAGTGATTTGTTTACCTCTGCACTCAGAGGTCTCCGGAAGGCTAAGTATTTCATCTGAATTGTGTGGGAAAAGAATTAGTCTCGATGTCAGGGCCAAAAAAAGAATCAAAGCAGATCAAAACATTTACTGTATGACCATGAGCACATTTAATATGTTAATGTGCCTTTTTGATGAATTACTTCTACAATAAAATCAGATTGATCAATATATCCGATTGTTGATTCAGGTAAATGACGAGCCAAGGGCCGACGAAATATCAAATAATAAAAGTAGCAAAAATATAGTGGACTAACATTGTGATGTTGATTAGCTAGCCACTGTATTCAATTGGCTATTGTATTCAAATTCACCTCTACTGGTGATGTAACCGTGACGACAGCACTGGGATCCATTCATGGTCAATACGATCATAATTGCTCCAATCATTTTTTTGTAATGTTTTTTTAATTTAAACTTTATTTAACTTCTCATTTAAAATGATGGCCTACCAAAAGGCCTCCTGTGGGAAATTATGCACAATCTGAGGGGAGGAATAAAGTTGTATATTATCAGTTAAATTTTTCCTTTCATACGAAAATTCCAATTATGAAAAGGTCAAGGGCTTTACCGGAAGAAAATGGTTATATGCACAACACTAGTTATCTAAGGTAATAATGGTAAAGAAAAAAAAATATTTAGGGAATAGAGTGAAATTTGGGACATGGGCTAGGTCTGTGATTGCTAAAAGGGAATCTAAAAAGGTTTCCGAGGCACTTCAGATGTTACCGACGGACGGACCCTTCAATAATCTACACTAACAAAGTTGACTTATTTATTCCCCATTCATTCCATTTTGTTGCCGGTTTATCTTGATGCCACTTGAGGGAAGTGTGCTAGCGTGTGCCCCTCTCCTCTTTTCTGTTCCCTCCTTTCATTTTGAAGTGTTCTCGTAAGGACAAAAGGCACAGAACATTTAGATGCATAACAGTGTTTTTCTGGTTTGAGTTGAGCTGTGTGTTTGTGTATGAGCGTGTAAAGACTGTCTCTGTGTGAGTATGCATGTGTCTACATCTCTGTATGTGTGTCTGTGTGTGTGTGTGTGTGTGTGTGTGTGTGTACGAGCACTAGTCTTCTTCAAAGGAAGTGGACCCTTTAATTATCCATAGCAGATGCAGCTTTTAAATAAGAAATAAATCATTAGAGCTCCGCACTCCAAACAAGAGCTGCACAATGGAGACGGGGTGGCTTGGATGGATGAGGAACGAGGACAGACGAGTGAAAGGCAGTGGGATTCTCTATACAAAAAGGAGTGGTAGAGGGAGATGGCAAGCAGTCTCCAGCAGAGGTGGTCAGTAAACATAGCCAAATAATGGTGGTAGTGTGTGTGCGCGTCCCAATGTAGAATTCTGATGCTAATAACGCAGAGAAAAATACACACAATTAGCATGTTAATAGCTCAACAGTGTTAATTGGACTTATTTCCGCAACACCCTCTTACAACAGTAATTGATCAATTCGGCAAACCTCTTTCGAATTAGATGAGCTGATATTCATTTGTTTACGAGGGTCAATTACAGAGACATGATGTCAATACTGTCATACTAAAGAAAATTTGTGCATTGTACAGGAGTAGGGAACAGTGTAGAAAAATATGGTGGAGGTGACTGAAGCAGGCAGCATTCACTGGGACCTGACCTTGCCTAGAAAGTACCAGACCTGGGTTCAAATACATGCATATTTACACTGAACAAAAATATAAACGCAACATGTGAAGTGTTGGTCCCATGTTTCATGAGCTGAAATAAAAGATCCCCAAAAATGTTCAGACGCACAAAAAGCTTTTCCCTCTCAAATTTTGTGCACAAATTTGTTTACATCCCTGTTAGTGAGCCTTTCTCAGTTGCCAAGGTAATCCATCCAGCTGGCAGGTGTGGTATATTAAGAAGCTGATTAAACAGCATGATCATTGCACAGGTGCACCTTGTGCTGGGGACAATAAAAGGCCACTAAAATGTGCAGTTGTCACAACCACGCTAGCGCAGGGCGTTTGCATCTGGCTTCTTCACCTGCGAGATCGTCTGAGGGGGGTGCCGAGGAGTATTTATATCTGTAATGAACCCTTTTTAGGAAAAACTCATTCTGATTGGCTGGGCCTGGCTCCCAAGTGAGTGGGCCTATGTCCTCCCAGGCACACCCATGGCTGCACCCCTGTCAGTGGTGAAATCCATAGATTAGGGCCTAATTTATTTAAATTGACTGATTTCCATATATGAACTGTAACTCAGTAAAATCTTAGAAATTGTTGCAGTTGCGCTTATATTTTTGTTGTGTAAGTATTGGAAAATACACTTTTCTGTGTATTTGAGTAATTTGAAATACACAGCCCAAAACAACTACTTGAAATATAAGTAGTTATAAATGCATGTCAATACATTTCAAACGTATTTCCAAATACATTCCGAAATTCAACTTGTATTTAAAAAAATGTTTGTCAAAATACTTTGAAATGTATTTGAAATGAGGTCTTACTGAAATACAAAAAGTATTTGAAACCAGGTCTGGTAACTACCCGTGGAAGCAGTGATTTCACCTCAGGCGACAGACAAGAAGTGAAGACCTTATGTGAAAGGCAGTTTCACTTTGAAGAGCGGTGCGGTAAGAAACCCTCAAATACCCTTTTCATATTATCTGAGGCCTTGCTTTGACTAACTCGAGAATCAATACACATAGTTTTGACTGAAGAGAGATCATTGAGCCCGCTTGTAGTGCCAAGAATCATTAGTGGAAGTTAGACTGATTCCATCACAGCAGGCTTCAACTCTTCAAGGTAACACTCTTCAGTGAGCTGCATAGGTACAGGTAAAGCCTTGGCAATAGGTGTTTTTATAAACACCATTAACTGCCAACTTCACTTAATTCGCTGAATTCAAAGAGCGTTATAATGGCTGCTTTCTGATAGAGAATGGGTCAAAGAACTCATTTATTTGAAGCAGACTTTTCAACACCACAGTCTCTTCTCTTTCACTTTTTATAAACACAGCAAAAAAAGAAAACATCCCTTTTTCAGGACCCTGTATTTCAAAGATAATTCATAAAAATCCAAATAACATCACAGATCATTGTAAAGGGTTTAAACACCGTTTCCCATGCTTGTTCAATGAACCATAAACAATTAATGAACATGCACCTGTGGAACGGTCATTAAGACACTAACAGCTTATAGACGGTAGGCAATTAAGGTCAGTTATGAAAACTTAGGACACTAAAGAGGCCTTTCTACGGACTCTGAAAAACACCAAAAGAAAGATGCCCAGGGTCCCTGCTCATCTGAACGTGCCTTAAGCATGCTGCAAGGAGGCATGAGGACTGCAGATGTGGCCAGGGTAATACATTACAATGTCTGTACTGTGAGATGCCAAAGACAGCACTTCAGGGAGACAGGACGGACAGATGATCGTCCTCATAGTGGCAGACCAAGTGTAACAACACCTGCACATGATCGGTACATCCTAACATCACACCTGCGGGACAGGTACAGGATGGCAACAACAACTGCCCGAGTTACACCAGGAACGCACAATCCCTCCATCAGTGCTCAGACTGTCACAATAGGCTGAGAGAGGCTGGACTGAGGGCTTGCAAGCCTGTTGTAAGGCAGGTCCTCACCAGACATCACCGGCAACAACATCGCCTATGGGCACAAACCCACCATCGCTGGACCAGACATAACTGGCAAAGTGCTCTTCACTGACAAGTCACGGTTTTCTCTCTCAAGGGATGATGGTCTGATTTCGCGTTTATCGACGAAGGAATGAGCATTACACCGAGGCCTGTACTCTGGATCGGGATCGATTTGGAAGTAGCAGGTCCGTCATGGTCTGGGGCGGTGTGTCAAAACATCATCGGACTGAGCTTGTTGTCATTGCAGGCAATCTCAACACTGTGCGTTACAGGGAAGACATCCTCCTCCCTCATGTGGTACCCTTCCTGCAGGCTCATCCTGACATGACCCTCCAGCATGACAATGCCACGAGCCATACTGCTTGTTCTGTGCGTGATTTCCTGCAAGACAGGAATGTCAGCCATGGCCAGACAAAGCGCGGATCTCAATCCCATTGAGCACGTCTGCGACCTGTTAGATCGGAGGGTGAGGGCTAGGGCCATTCCCCCCAGAAATGTCTGGGAACTTGCAGGTGCCTTGGTGGAAGAGTGGGGTAACATCTCACAGCAAGAACTGGCAAATCGGGTGCAGTCCATGAGGAGATGCACCTCAGTACTTAATGCAGCTGGTGGCCACACCAGATACTGACTGTTACTTTTGATTTTGACCCCCACTTTGTTCAGAGACACATTATTCAATTTCTGTTAGTCACATGTCTGTGAAACTTGTTCAGTTTATGTCTCAGTTGTTGAATTTTGCTATGTTCATACAAATATTTACACATGTTTTTTTCCAGCGAACTTAACATTTGACAGTGAGGACATTTCTTTTTTTGCTGAGTTGACCATCCTCCCCTCTCTCTGCCTCCCTCCCCCTCCCTCCCCTTACTGTTTGAAGGAGATCTTCTGCTTCCTCTTGTGACAGTCCAGCACCCACTCCTTCCGGACGATGACGCCCCCTGCTGACTTCACCTGGCTGTACTTGGGGGTGTTGGAGAAGGCACAGCTGGATGAAGCAGATGATAAACCCTTGGTTAGCACAGCAGCATCCCAGATGGCACTCTATTCGCTATATCGTACACTACTTTCGACCACAGTCCAAAGGGACCGTGGCTTCATCCAAATATGGCACCCTATTCCCTGTATAGTGCAATAAATACATTGCCCACTGCTACTATGGGAGAGTGTGATTAGGCCAATGTGGGTCACACGGTCTGCTTTGCTTTCCATGCTGTTATTGTAATACTCCTGTAGTTACACTAATCTTGGATGTATATGATATGGAGATTATTTGATAGTATATTTACTACTTGATAATATTACTTCTAAAAATATTACCACCACTATAATACTAGCCCCATTGTTGGTTGTATTCCACAAAATTCTTGTTGACCTATTTCCAATATGTTCTAACTTCACTCTATTACCATTTTCATGCATCTTTAATTGACCAATATGTATTCAGATTACAATGAGAACCCAACTAAGGAGTACTTCCCAAACTACAACCTCCCAGTTCCAGCACCCTCCATCTCTTCCACTCACATGAGGTGTGTGGCGTCAGGGGTCCAGTCAGAGTGGTACTTGGCCCCCATGGCCAGGGCCTTGTCCCTCAGGTCCCCCCGGAAGGGGTTCTGGAAGCCGCTCAGCACAAACACCACCCCCTCCATGATCTTGTTGACGGGAACAGGGGCCTCAGAGGAGCTGGACTGGGCTTTGGAGGGTTTGGGTCTGGACTTGGCTTCTGGTTTGGGCAGGCTCTCCTTCTTCTTGGTGTCTGGGGTATTCTGGGCAGGGGACGCTGGGGTGAAAAGTATGACAGAGGTGAGGAGAGTGGAAAATAGTTATATATTCTATCAGGGTATTTGCATTGATTTATTAAACTTACTTTATTCACACAAGCATAGGTGAAAAAGGTGTAAAGTGAGTCAGTGAGTAGCTGGCTGACTGACTGACTTGCAGGGTGTCTTTACCTTTGTCAGTGCTGGGGCTGGGAGTACTGGCTGTGCTGGGTTTCACCTTGGGTTTCGGGGTGGTAGTGCCCAGTTCAGGGGAGCCCATAGGGCTGGGTTTCTTTGAGGGGGGCGGAGCGAGGGCAGACCGGCGCTCTTTACTGAACTCAAACTTCTTCTTCACTGGTGCCTAGGAAATAGGAGAGGATGGATAAAGCAATTTGTCCTTATGGTAAAACCATGACAGAAATGTGTCCTCAAAAACTGCTGAAACTGCTTATCATTTCTAGAAGTGGGATAATCGACAAAAATGAGCAGAGAAAAAACAAGCGAAAAAATGCAGGTCCTAATTATGTTTACACTTATGCAAATGCATTTATAAGTGAGTAACATCACCTCTTGCTTGAAAGAATGATCTCTCTCTGAGCCTCTGGAAAAAAAATGTGCCACAAGCAAAACATATACCTCCATACTGTGTCATCTCCTTTCATTATTGATGATTTACAATGTTTACATTAAATCTATACTACATTAGCTATGAGGGTGCAGTCTACCGAACAATCACCTTGTACCTCTTTTTAAAGAAATCAATATGGTCTGCCTCTCAAATGGCACCCTATTCCCTATATTGTGCACTACCTTTGACCAAGGCCCATAAGGCGCTTGTCAAAACTAGTGCACTATATAGGAATATAATAAGGTGCCTTTTGGGACATAACTAGTATCATAGCCTGGAGTTTCACGTCAGTTCACACTAGCCTGGAAGGACTTAATGAATGATTC
This sequence comes from Oncorhynchus tshawytscha, assembly GCF_018296145.1. Taxonomy (NCBI): domain Eukaryota; kingdom Metazoa; phylum Chordata; class Actinopteri; order Salmoniformes; family Salmonidae; genus Oncorhynchus; species Oncorhynchus tshawytscha. Next base: position 22,017,133 of record NC_056431.1, read on the forward strand.
ACCATCAGTTCTGGTCTTAGAGAAGCCAATGATGCATCACTATGGGCTCTGATCAAAACTAGTGCACTATATAGGGATTACGGTGCCATTTGGGGGACACACCAAGCCTTGGTCCTTACCTGTGGTGGGGGAGAGCTGGAGGACGGTGGGGCTGAGGAGTGGCCAGACCCAGACCCAGACTGCAGGGCGGCAGCTGCATAGCTGAGCTTCTCAGTCTGTGGCGAAACTGTGGGGGAGAAGAGGTGATGAGATTGTGAGAGAAGTTGGGAAATATGGTTTCACATTTCTCACCCCACCAGCAGACCTTATGGTGCTTTTCGCTCACGCACTCAATCACGCCACATCAATACGCACTAATAAACCTGCAATGTGAAATCAGCTGTAACTAGGCCTTTAGCTTGAGTACAGTAGTAGTACCCTTGAGCGCTGGGCTGCCTTTGGAGGTGCTCTCTCTGTTGAAGAAGAGGCTGCCTGGCTGAAGACTAGGGCAAGCCGAGGGGGCCTCATCCTTCACCCGAAATTGGCCAAGCTTGGTCAACTTCTGTCATGGGGCAAGAGACGTTACTGTTGGGAGAGTCTGATCAAGTCAGTCATGTTAGGAAAGCACAGGACATTGTACATAAACATCATTTTTGATGGTATGAATTCAAGTTTGTTCACTCAAATCAAAGGAAGTTTTGCAAAAAAAGTTGTCTAAGCTCTAGATGAGTCCACAGCCTAGCCCATCTGTTGTGTGGATCCAGCTATATGCCAATCCCAAATGATTGGGGAAGACAAGCACCAACTAATAAAACAAAATAAAACAGTGCCCGTTGGAGCATATTACAGGATATGTGCAACAGATGGTTGCATATGGACTTATATGTAAGATCACTTTAATGGTCAGAAAACGTGTAATTCAACTTGAGTGAAACTCTGCAAGCATTTTGATTTTATGATATAGTTTTAGTGAATGAGTCCAATGAGTCAGTCTCAGTGGAGAGTGGGTTATGTAGAAGGTTAAAGATGACGGCTGAGCTTCTCTTACCGGTGGTGTAGTGGTTGGTAGATCACTTTTTTCTGATGGTGAATGGAACTTCACGAAGGCCACACCGTATGCTATGCTCTGAGGGTGGAAAATGCCATTTGTCATCATGTCATTCCAATCTGAATCATTTTCATAAGGGTAAACAATAGGAACTGTGCTGAGACTAGGGCTGTGACAGTAACTGAATAACCGTGAGGCTGACGGTTATGGATGAAGACTGTCATTAAAACTGATGGTTATTGATGAAGGCTGTCATTAAAATAACCGTCAAAACAATTTAAAAATAGGCCAACATTTATTTTAGGATTTTAAAATGTTTTATTAACTTTATTTTCATGGAGATAAACTTTACCGAATAGCGGGAATTTAATGATTATAAGCAAATGTTTTGCTAACAGTGTCTACAAAATGTTCTCCATCTCCTCTTTGCAACTTTCCTTTGATGTTTGAGCAGCTAATCTCTAGATGCACGGGGGTGGAGAGTGCTATAGGCTATGGCAAAAAAAATCATTGATGTGTGGACTTGTTTCATAAAATGGATGTTTTCATTGCTTGCTAGTAAATAAATACATTGTTATTTAAAAAAAGGTTGGATGTGTCTGACTATTCATTAATTATGCAACAGGAGTCGACAAGGTTGTTCTGGCTCTGAGGCCTATAATACACTAATGTTGTGTCGAATGGACAATGCGCCAATCCTCTCCAATCTGGCATGGTATAATTTGATTCGGAATCTTTTCTTAATTTAAAGACTAATCTACGCTGGTCAGGCCCAGTCCTGGCTGATATGCCGCTCTAGTCGTTGTTGCTCCTAGCCGTTTCCACTTCACAATAACAGCACTTAGTCACCCGGAGCAGCTCTAGCAGGGCAGAAATTTGACAAACACACTTGTTGGGAAGGTGGCATCCTATGACGGTGCCACGTTGAAAGTCACTGAGCTCTTCAGTAAGGCCCTTCTGCCAATGTTTGTCTATGGAGATTGCATGGCTGTGTGCTCAATTTTATACACCCGTCAGCAACAGGTGTGGCTAAAATAGCTGATTCCACTCATTTGAAGGTGTCCACATACTTTTGTATATATAGTGTACTTGTCCTGCTTCTTGTAAATGTCAAATGTAGGAAAGTGCCCAGCTGGGCTTCTCAGTAAACAAAAATGTCCTTCACCTCACACAGTAGGAAGTCAACAAAGTCAGTTTTTTTTTGTATTTTATTTTTTACATCCACTCAAATTATAATAGTTGCTCGCAATATTTGAAAAATATTTTTAACAGTATCCCCCTCGATAATCAGAGTCGCAGATAAATAGGCTGTTGCGTGTATTTGTTTCTATTTTAAGGAGTGTCAGTTTAATCTTCATACTATATCATAGCTGTCCCCTTCATACTTTACTTCATTATAACCTACTATCAGAAAGCTTAAGGTAGGCCTAGTTTTTTTAATACGTTTTAAGGAAAGGAGAAATATTTGCTTGTGTCTGACATACGCTGGTGGTTTTGATTGACGGGTGCAGGTTGTGTTTGTGTGTGTGTGTTTTAGTTGATTCTCTTAATAGAGTACCACAGAATGAGTCAAAATACCCATAAAAGCTATTGTTTTTCCACCATTAATTTTAGAAAAACTTCAAATAAGTGTTTTGTGTAGACTTACCTTGGCTTAATGTTCTGAGAAATGTGTAAAGCTCTTTAGGACAAGGTGACTTTTATCAATATATTTGCCGGTATTTACCCCCCCAAAATGAAACGCTAATTAGCTGCTAATGTGGCTATCATAAAGAACTACAAATGCCATGACCTGGACGAGACTGACGAATTGAGGCAAAGGTAAGAATCTCTGGATTAACTATCTAATGTTAGCTAAATGTAGCAATGAATAAATTGGCTACATTTCTTAAAAAGTTGTCAATTCTTTGAACTGTCTTGTGCAAGTTTTAAATTGACACAACTGTTAGCAAAGGTGTCAGCTAGAGATGACATACAGGAGCTTGCAGGGATTTGTAGTTTTGCATGTCTACTTTTAAATTAGAGAGTAAATAGAGGTGAATATATTGCTAAAAGTCACATTGTCCAAGAGAGATTTACATGGTTATCAAAACGTCACCCCAGGGTAAAGCCTACAAGAAACACAGCCCTTATTTTAAGTGTTTCTAAAAAACCCTATGGGAAAAATGAATGGTGGAAAAACAATTGGAACAATTTCCCTATTTGACCACTAGGTTTTATGGGTATTATGGACACCTCCACTGTGGGGGCTCTATAGGCCTATATGTCCATTCAGAAAGTTTCCTAAAGTAGCCTGTCTGGACTCCACCTCCTTAATAAAAAAATAAAACGCTCCTGTCATGATTTAATCTTGTAAAAGGCCTATTTTCAGAAGTTTAGGCTACATTATTTCTCTCATTAGTGTCCTCTCTTTGAAGGTCATATGCCAATGCCATCGAATGACAGCAGCACGGATTGTGACGTTATGCGACTATTTCGGGGGAAAGTGGTAGAAAACCCATCGGAATTCGTTGCAATGATTTTGTGTGTCGAAATAGGATCTGAATAGAATGTTTTTATATGCAGGAAAAACCAACAGAAAAGGACAAGGCAGACATACAGCTTTATTTTGACTCCACTAATAAGTAATAACCTAATAATAATAATAATAATAATAATAATAATGATATGCCATGATAATAACAAAGTTTAACAGCGTGTTTTAAATAGGTTTTTATTGAGAAGTAGACCACCCCCTTCCTCATTCTGTCCTCAACCATGTACATTGGCCTGGCCAATTACTGTAACCTCAAATTCCAAGACCGTCAAAACCCTAGCTGAGACACTGAATGTAAGAGATGCCATTTTTCAAATAACTTGACTAATACCACATCGCCAGGGTTGTATTGATTAGGGCACAACGTAGCAAAATGTTTCGCAATGGAAAACGAAAATGGACGTTTCTTATTGGACACGTGCAGTTAGTCCCACCCTGTTTCAGTCCTTTTGCTGCCTAATGAATATGACCCTGGTTTACAATGACTTAGGTGGCATCATATACACACCCAAAGCTCTCTGTCCACTAAAGTTCTCTCTTAGTGGTGTGCAGCTCACCTTGTTGTACGGCTGGCTACACACAATCTTCACGCGGTCCCACTTCTCCTGGGCCTGAGCCTTCACCAGCTGGGTAGGGCCAAAGAAGCGCACACGGTTGGTGTTGGTGCCGTTACGGCTCTCCGTGGGGGACATGAAGGACGACGTGACCAGCAGAACCTGGGAGAGACAGTGAGAGGTTCTCTTAGGAATTAAGCAGCACACTATACCTAATGGTAGTGCATTCAGTGTGGTAGATATCAGCGAGGTAAACAGGTACTGCAATATACAGTAAGGGGGTGGCATACCTCATAGTCCTGGTCTTTGACAGAGGTTGAGTGTCCCACCAGCACCTCTATAAAAGCAGACCCTTCATTTCCTATGTCTATGCTGTACACCTGCTCTTCTTTCTCAAACTGAAACGATGGGGTAAAGAGCATGGGTTATTTAGTACAAACTAGGAAAAAACAAACAGGGCAATGCAATGTCACAATACATACAGTGCCTTAAGAAAAGTTCATACCCCTCAACTTATTCCACATTTTATTGTGTTACTGCTTGAATTCAAAATGGATTACATAGATTTTTTCCCCACATCCATCTACACACAATACCCCATAATGACAAAGTGAAAATATGTTTTTAGAAATGTTTGCAAATGTATTGAAAATTAAATACAGAAATATCTCATTTATAAGTATTCACACCCCTGACACAATACTTTGTAGAAGCACCTTTGGCAGCGATTACAGCTGTGAGTCTTTCTGGGTGAGCTTTCCACACCTGAATTGTGCAAAAAAAAATAATGTTTTCTTCAAGCTCTGTCAAATTGGTTGTTGATCATTGCTAGACAACTAGATTTGCAAGTAGCTGTAACTCGGCCACTCAGGAACATTCACAGTCTTCTTGTTAAGCAACTCCAGTGTAGATTTGGCCTTGTGTTTTAGGTTATTAACCTGCTGAAAAGTGAATGAATCTCCCTGTGTCTGGTGGAAAGCAGAATGAACCAGGTTTTCCTCTAGAATGTGTGCTTAGCTCCATTCCGTATCTTTTTTATAAACCCTTTATGACCATACATTATAGATTCCATAAGGCCTTAAGTTATGGCCTAGTTTCCCCCCCAACATTGTGGTCTGAAAAACATGGCTCGTGGGCTATATATGCAGGGGTGTGAAGTAATTTGTCATTCCTGTTGGAATCAAGCTTTAGGGAGTAGGGATGTGACAATTGGAAATGTTTTCTTGTCAGTTAACAGACATTTATCGGTTTCCATTAAAACTATAAGAAAAATGCATCCAATTCCACGTGAATTCACAATGCAGATGGTCTACATGGCGCTTTACACGGAAAGAAAATTGTATCGCTGCTGCTGCTCTTCCTTTTCACGTGGCACGTGTAGCTCGTTTTTGTCGTCCAATCACAAGTCATCAAACCGGCACTAGGCTAAAGTCAGAGCTAGAACCTCCATGTGGCAAGTTATTAGCCACTGGGCTCCCGAGTGGCGCAGCGGTCTAACACAGTGCATCTCAGTGCTTGATGCGTCGCTACAGACACCCTGGTTCGAATCCACGCTGTATCACAGCAGGACGTGATTGGGAGTCCCATAGGGCGGCGCACAATTGGCCCAGCGTCGTCCGGGTTTGGCCAGTGTAGGCAGTCATTGTAAATAAAAATGTGTTCTTAACTGATTTGCCTAGTTAAATAAAGGTTCAATTATTTTTGTATTTTTTTAGTAGATATCGAGCCTAATCAATGGAAGATGGAATTAAAATGACAGAACAAGAAGCTAAATGAGAAGGACAGACTACAACACCAAGAGCCAACAGGTAAACTGCTACTTAATAATCTGAATGGAGTTGTTAAGAAGGGGAGAAACTGTATAATTAAAGTTACGTAGTTTCAATTAGCTTAGCTAACATTAGCTAGCCATCCGGCTATCTAGCGTCTCTTGGTTTGATGCAGTCAATACAGGCACTATGTAATCCAGGGCTCTCCAAACCTGTTCTTGGAGAGCTACTGTCCTGTAGGCTTTCACTCCAACTATAATCTAGAGCACCTGATGATAATAATTATCTGGTTGATAAGCCGAATCAGGTTCGTTAAAACTGGGGTTGGAGCAAAAACCTACAGGAGGGTAGCTCTCCAACTGGGGTTGAAGAGCCCTGATGTAATCAGATGAGATGATAAATAACAAGCAATAAGTAGTCTACCAGCGCACGTTGACTTGGTCGCAATCTCTATCCCCTTCCTGCTCCTCTTGTCACTCACATTTGAGCTGCTGCTCTGCTTTTTTCCCTCCTACTAACGTTACAGCATTGTTGCGTCGGGTATTTATTAAACTGTTATTTTGCCTTTATGATGACGATGATCGGGACCTGTTA